>NC_142128.1:71632500-71805000 GCF_024610735.1 Ursus americanus
TTCATTGTATCTGTGATTCTTAAAAGCCTAAAGCTCACAAGGACACTATTCATTTCCCAGGGCTGTGGTAATAAATTACCACAAACTTGATGGCTTAAAAGGACATCAATTCATTCACAGTTCTGGAGGCCAGAAGTCCAAATCAAGGTGTTACAGGGCTGCACTCCTTCTGAACTCTCTTTTGCCTATCTCAGCTTCTGGCGGCTGTCAGCCTTCCTCATGGCTGCCTACCCCGGTCTCTGTTTCTGTCTTCACATGGCCTTCTGCTCTGGAGAAGACCTTCTCCTCATCTCTTTTCTTATAAGGACAGTTGTCATTGAATTTAGGACCTATCCTAATCCAGATGATCCCCTCATCTCCAGATCTTTAACTTAATTACATCTACAAAGGCCATTTTTCCAAATAAGGTCACATTCACAGGTTCCAAGACATGGACATATCTTTTCAGGCACTAGCATTCAGCCCACTACTGATGCTTATCCCAAAATATCACTAAATTAAGATGGGACATATAATGTTCCTATAAAATACCTGATAAATAGAATTGGAAAATGATGAGTAACAGTTTATAGTCTCCATTCAGAAAGTAAGTTGGAATCTGAAAAACTAGTAGATAGAAGCTATTCACAAAAGTTATATTGAACTTTTAAATACTTCAAAAATTTAATAAATATATAAAATGTGTCAGCTAGGATTATAATCGCGATTCTAATTAAAAAAGAAATAAAATGTTTGTAGCAGAGGTTCAGAAACTATTTAACTGATGAATGGCATTCCCATTCATCAAGTCACAAAGTCAGGGTATTTGGCAGACATGACCTCTAATCCCTGATACCCAATTCTCCTTGCCTTCTGGACACATAAGATAAATATATATCCCTGCCTCTTAGAGTTACGAGTGGCAAAAATTACAATCATCACTTCCAGGAAGAAGCATTTTAATTACTGACAGCCAATTCTGTACTTCACTTTGTCTCTGCTGTTTCTATCCACTGCACTGCTAAGGCAGTACAACAGAGAGCCACGCCACGGAGGATGGTTCAGCTGCCCTGAGAGTGCTCTGGGTTCCTAGCGCACTTTGAATGAAAGAGAAATAAGTCTTTGTGTTTTAAGCTGCTGAAATTTGGGGTTGTTTGTTAGTGTAGCCTAACCTGATCCATGCTGACTAAAACTTATTTATACTTGGAACAGACGCTGCCACGACAAAAACTCTGAAATACGTGGCATTGGTTTAGTGTTGATCCTACATGGTTAGCGTGGTGAATGGCCACCTCCTGTGGAGGCTAGAAGATGGAAATCAATCCTATGCAGTGGTAAATCATTTGGTCATATTATCACCTATGATCATTTATAAGACAGATCTTGTGCAAAAAAATCTTATTGCACTAGAAGAAAGATTAAATAGAAAATTAGAGTGTCTGCAGACTGATGTCAGATGCAATTGGCAAGGTATCACAAAAAGAACAAAAGATGATCTCAGACAAGAATAGACTGGTTTGCAATTAGGAGGTTCCTTTGGAAGTTAAAAATAGAGCTACCCTATGACCCAGCAATTGCACTACTAGGTTTTACCCCAAAGATACAAATGCAGTGATCCAAAAGAGCACCTGTACCCCAATGTTCATAGCAGCAGTGTCCACAATAACAAACTGTGGAAGGAGCTGAGCTGTCTGTCGACAGATGAATGGGTAAAGAAGATGTGGTATACACACGCACACACACACACACACACACACACACACACAATGGAATACTATTCAGCCATCAGGAAGGAGGAATACTTACCATTTACATCAATGTGGATGGAACTGGAGGGTATTGTGCTGAGTGAAATAAATCAATCAGAGAAAGATAATTATCATACAGTTTCACTCATATGTGGACTATAAGAAACAGCACAGAGGATTCATAGGAGAAAGGAGGGAAAACTGAATAGGAAGAAATCAGAGAGGGAGATAAACCATGAGAGACTCTTAACTCAGGGAAACAAACTTAGGGTTCCTAGAGGGGAGGTCGGTAGGGGGATGGGGTAATTGGGTGATGGGCGTTAAGGAGGACACATGATGTGATAAACACTGGGTGTTATACGCAACTGATTGATTATTGAACACTAATAATGTACTATATGTTGGCTAATTGAATTTAAACATAAATAAATAAATAAATAAATAAATAAATAAATAAATAAATAAATAAATAATAAGTTTGAGGATTAGTAGGGTTAGAAAAAGCTACAGCTTATTAGAATCTGTGCAAAACAGAAAAAAAATCTATATATTAAGGCAAGTATCAAATCAAGGGATGGCTACTACACCGTGTTTAAATCTGGAAATGGATTAAGGCATCTCAGAATAAAGATATGATTAAAAGTGGGGCACCCTGTCTATCTTTTCAATTGGCCAAAAATCTCTAAGGAAAGGAGACTCAAAGTGTGACTCTCTTCCTGAACCACAATAGGCTTAATGGAAAACGAAATGCAAATATGAAAGGGGGTGGGGAGGGGGAGGAGAGTTGAAAGAAGGAGAAGAAGAGGACAAGGGAGAAAATAAGAAAGCAAATATTCCAGGAACAAAATCTAAAAACAAAAAACAAAAAACAAAAACCTTGTGGGCGTGGAGTTGGTACATGGAAACATGTAGAATCAAATAGATAAGAAGCCTATGAAACTTCTAAGAGAATTTCACTGCCAAAGGAATGCCATGACTGGACTCAAAGAGACTGTGGCTATTTAGAACTTAAAATCACCCTTTACCTAACCCTTCTCAGGCAGGTAATGGGCTAAGAGAATTGCTTATTTCTCAATTTTTATTTCTTATTTTCCCCAATGCCCAGTATAGATGTGACAAAGGAGAATAAAGAAAGAATTGAGCTTTCAAGTGTGAAGTCACATGTCACTAAGAACAATAGGCCTGGATCCCTCTGAGGGAATGGAAACCAGGCTTAAATGAGGAACATTCCCCACCACTCAGTCTAAGGGGTCCTCACAATGACTGCCCATCAGCTTCTCTAAATTCCCACACTGAGTTTCAGTACCATCCGTATTCCTTCATAGTCTGTGGATTGCGAAGGGAAAAAACAACTTTTCTTTGAAGTTTATATATCTTATGTCAACAAGAGCCACATTCTTATTAGGGATCATGGACTCCATGCTGGATAAAGAGCTTTGGGATCATCTCTCTTACGGAAGGCTTGAATGTGGGATTGGGGCAGAAAAGAGGAAAGAATACTTGATTATTAAAGAGTGGTTGGTCTGTGGTTGACTTTACAACTGTTTGCTAATATCAATTCCTTCTCCTTTCAGCTTCACGAGATAAGTGTATTCGCCCCTGGAAGTTCAGGATAGCCCTGTCACTTGCTCCTTAAATGTGAGCAGAAATGGTACTTGTCATGTCTGAGAAGGAGCATTTAGTTGCAGGCACTTGACTCTCTAACTCCTGCTCCCTGTCATGACAGTTCTGCAAGCACATATTGATAAAGAATTGCCATATTAAAAAGCAAGGGGAGGAACACTGCTCTTTAGGGTATCCCCAACCCATAGGAAATTTATGTGAGGAAGTGTTTCTGTTTTAAGCCACTGAGGTTTCTTTCTTTGTTGCTGTAGCGTTACTTACCTCACCTGGACTACCCCAGGATCAATACTAAAATTTGAATAAATGTGTTCCTCAATTTTCTACTTATTATTGAACTCATTTTTTAAAACAGCTATTATATTTTAAAATAAAGTATTTGAAAGATAATCTAACAAATTACACTTTCAAGCTGATACTCCATTATATGCTACATTATCTATGCCTGGTTTATCTTTTCTTCCAAATAAAAGAGTGATTTTAACTACGTTAAGAGCATTCAAATAGTTTGTTTTTTAAAAAGATTGCCTTCTAAATCCATATATCATGTGGCATTTCCTCTCAAAAAACCTAGATCAGAATAATCTTTTTGAGTTTCGTGTTTTTGTTTTTGTTTTTTAGACTGACCATGCTTGGAACCCTAATGTCATTAGAGTCTACTTTTCAGCATGAATCAGTCTACCTCAAACCCCAAGCATTTTACTTGATTTGGTGAGTGAAAAAGTTCCATGGACCAAGAAAATTACTTAGCAATAAAATATGTGAGAAACACTTTGACAGTTCTTCCTATCTTTTTCCCCTAGCTATAAAATGCATTTCTTCTCCTCCCCAACTCTGCTGTCGCTTTGAAAGCCATCCAATGAATTGGTCATACCTATCATAGTTACCCGTAGGCAAAAAAGAGAAAAAGAGAGAGAGAGACATCGTTTCATGAATTGAGATTAGGGTTCCTTTGCCAAAAACCAACAAATTCCTTAAAGCCACGTTAATACTTTCCAAAGCCAAATAAAAAATGCAAAGTTATCTTCTTATTGGTGTAGCTATTTGAAACAACCCTCCTGCAACTCCATTACTGTCAAAATGTTCTATTGCCCAAAAGAGTAGATTCCATGGAGCCTTTTGCTGATAAAGAAAACGCTCTGTAACGTTGTTTGTCATATTTGCTTTTCTGCCTCTGTTAAGCTCAAGCCAAGAGACGAGGCAATTATCCTTTAGCTGATCTATGGGCAGAATCTGTGGTACCTGTCTTAGTTATAGTTATCTTTTCGGGCAATTTACCTATGGGAGCCACCAGTCACTACCTGCTAACAAAAGGTTTCAAGATCCCCCGGCTTACACCTGGACAGCTCCCAAAGGAAGGATACTTACACCTTTAAGGACAGCCTTAACTTGAAGGCTCACGTCTGGGTCACAAATTGCCAGGCGTGCCTGTGTATAGGGTCTAGTGTAGACCATACAAAATCATATCCCAGCCCTTTGATTATGTACTGTCTTGTCCCTGTCTGGATGACTTTTCAGAAGCTGACAGAGCTTTTACAATTTAATTGGTGTTGACACCTTTTGAAGCCATGCCTTGAGGCACGAAGGGTCATTGTATGCTTTCTCTGTTTCTCTCCAATGCCTCTACTTGGCTACCTCACCGCCTGTGGTGCCTGGCTGGCCCCTGCACTTTTATTCATGTCCATACTTGTTCTGGGTCCTGTTACAAGAGCCCTTGTTAAATGCCCAGCAGGCAGCAGAGAATGGAGATTTTGACTATGTGGGATTTGAGGCCTCTGGCAATAATGGAGAATAAACTATAAATATAAAAGTATCCCTGTTGTGGACTGTGCTGTTATCACCAAAGATTTATTCCAGAGGACCTCAGACCTGAGGTACTTTCTGTGCATGCTCATGGCTGTAGGTCTTACAATTAGGTTTCTGCTTGCCATGCTGGGGATTCTCGAACTATGACTTTTCCTCTATCATCATTTCCAATTTGGTGCCTTCCTTCTCTTAGCAACGCTCCCTCCTAACAGTTGTTGGGATAGCATTATGATTCTGACTTGCCTTCGGACCTCGTTACCTCAAAGTTTAATGAAGAGACAGAAAGATTGAATCCTGCATTGTTTTCAGGCTCCATTCTGCGGAAGCGTCTTTTTGTCCCTGAAGAGTCACGTTTATCAAGCAACTTTGTTCTCAGTTCCCAAGAGTGACAGGTTGAGTAACTATCATCTTTTATAGAGCCTTGCTCAATTTGCTATATTTAAAAAATCAAGATTTCCAGTCACAGTTATCAACTGCCTATAAACTTGCAGGCTGTCAAAAAATTTTTCTTGTTCACAAACCCCATTAAAAAATATTCTTAGGTATGGAAGTGCTCACATCTCTGGAAAAGCTTTTGTTTCTCCCAACCATCAAATTTATATGGTCTGCAGTGACTATAATAAACCAGACAGAAGTTTGAGTTTTTTTAAGTACATTTAAAAAAGCAACTTACTAGGTTGCTGTTCTAGAAGATAAAACATATCGGAGAGACAGGGCATTCTGGAAATATTTGTGTGGATGGTTATAGGAAATAACATGGATTAAACAAAGCACTACCTTAAATGTTCCTGTTCTTACATAATACAATTCGACTGAATTTCAGGTCATTGTAAAATCAGTTAATAAGCAAATAAAAATAGGAATATCACAGTAATAATTTTCTAGTGAACTGTGTAACTAGTTTCCTCCAAATATGAACACATTTGAGGAAAACTCACAACAGGCATAGTTTCTGTTTAAAACCATATTTCTAGCACAAGATTTAGGTAAAGATCCTTTGTTTCAGCCAGAAATAATTAACCTTCTTCAAAACTAAAGAGACAGCTTTAAAAAAATGAGGGAAAAACATCAAAAAGGATTACTTAACTGGATGAGGAGACATTTGAAGGACAAGTTCATCTTTCCACCTGTGAAAAGCTCTTACAAATGAAAGATGACCTGCTGTTCTTCCGGTACACCAAAGCTGGGGAAAGATAATACTATTTCCAGTTATACGCAGTAACAAGGAGCAAAATTAAAAACAATTATGAACTTGCCAATAATGAGAGATAAATGGTATTAGAATTTACAGGACTGAAAATGGAGTTAGGATTCAGGCTTTTAATTTTTTGCAAAATATCAGATGTAGAGGGGATAAGTAAGAATCTTCTCTGTTCGTTTGTATTAAGGGCCAGTGTCTCCATTGCCCCATTATGTCATTTGTAAATGATTCCCTGTCTGTGATTTGGGGAAATCACTCAATTTTTTTGAGGTGAGGGGTAAAGCAGATAATATATGTCCCAGCATCTATGACATACCAAGGAAACAATTAACATTTTATTAGATTTTGTTTTGTTTTGTTTTGTTTTTGTGATCTTTGTTGGGATTTTGAGACATGGCACAATATTTTATCTTTTGTATTACTGAAAGCAATCTCTGAAAAAGAAAAGTGTTTCAAAATACCAGGCATGGGATTATAAATAATGAAATACAGATTGATGTTGAGAGAAATATACCATATCTGAAACAATAGAATAATGGATAAAGAAAACAAATCAATAAGACTTTACTCTCAACTCCAGCATAAATAGTAGTGTGATGTTATTCGTATATCCATTCATCACATCGCTTTGAGTGCCTATTTGCAGGTCCTATGCTGGGGATAGTAACAGGAATAAGATATATATTATGTTTTTATGCTTATACTTGCATAAGCCCCTTCATCCTATTTAGCCCTACTAAGCCCCGCCCAGGTATAGCTCAAAATAAATTACAACACTGTGGGCACCTGGGTAGCTCAGTCGGTTAAGCCTCTGACTCTTGATTTGGACTCAGGTCATGATATCAGGGTCATGAGGTGGAGCCATGCATTGGGCTCCATGCTGAGTGTGGAGTCTGCTTAAGATTCTCTCCCTCTGGGGGCACCTGGCTGGTGCAGTCGTTCAGCGTCTGCCTTTGGCTCAGGACCTGATCCTGGAGTCGTGGGATCGAGCCCCACATCAGGCTCCTCCACTAGGAGCCTGCTTCTTCCTCTCCCACTCCCCCTGCTTGTGTTCCCTCTCTCGCTGGCTGTCTCTCTCTGTCGAATAAATAAATAAAATCTTTAAAAAAAAATAAAAATTAAAAAAAAACATTCTCTCCCTCTGCTCCCTGTCTTGCACACGGGCACTCTCAAATAAATAGATAACAACACTTTGTTGACCTAATTTGCTTATTGATCTGCCTCCTCACTAGACTGTAACATCCAGGGACAACAGAGGATGCATTTTACTCATCTTTGTATCTTAAGCATTTTCACACTGACTAGTATTTAGTGGGCATTCAGTAAATGTATACAAAGTGA
Organism: Ursus americanus; assembly: GCF_024610735.1. Taxonomy (NCBI): domain Eukaryota; kingdom Metazoa; phylum Chordata; class Mammalia; order Carnivora; family Ursidae; genus Ursus; species Ursus americanus. The sequence goes on from NC_142128.1 coordinate 71,640,196, forward strand.
ATATTAATGAATGAATGAGTGGGTGAAAAAAATGAGAAATAGGGATGACTCTATAATTACTAAGGTGAATTCCTCCTTTTTCAGATCTCAGAGAGGCCTTTTCTGACAACACTAAAGTGACCTCTGGTTACATGCCACCGTGTAGTTACTTTACGTATTTTTTACATTTACTTGTTTATTCCTTGTCTGAAAGTTGCATACCAGCAGGAACTTTGCCACTCTTGTTCTAACACCCAGCAAATGCCTGTCATGTAGAAGGAGCTAAATCAGTATGTGTTGAGTGAATTAATGGGTTGATTGTGATATAAAGCTAGAATATGGGAGTACCTTTCAGAAGAATTAGAAAGGACTCAGTTGGGGGTATATAGGAGTTGATATGAAAACAGTACAAGGTGAAGATACACCCTGCAAGTTGCTGTAAGATTTGTTTGGGAACCAAAAAAAAAGGTCAGGGTTGGGAGTTTCAGATACGGATCTGGGAGTCATCTCTGTTAAGTTCAGGACTTGACTCAGAGCAGACGTTAAATAAGTGTTTGTTGAAAAGTTGCTGACGGCAGAAATTCTTGAGAGAAAGAGATCAGGAGAGTAAGTGAAGGAAAATGTTTTATTCCTCACTGTCACATATCATTTTATTACTGTAAGAAAAAAAACAGTCCAGATTAATAAGAATACACAGAAAACTAAATATACAGAGGAGGTGAAACTTTGCTTCCATTATCACCGAATCAAGCTATGTATATATATATACAGTATATGTAACCAATCTTTAAGAAAAAATTTGGTCGACCTACTGGTTATTTTTAAATAATCACTAGTTGTAATGAAAGCCTTGATGTAATTTATTAAAACCCCTATTTATTTGTGATTGTTTAACCTGTAGTAATTTAAAGACCATCAGAATTCAGAGCATCTGGGCTGGCTTTTATTCCTTCAGAGAAAGACCTTCACTCTACCCTGTCCTATGCCTTTATAGATGGTTACAGTAAGAAATGCCTTTTATGTTATTCTTGTAATATTATATGGAAGCTTATAAAATCATAGAACAAGAAGGAAACTAAGAGACTACCTTGTGTAATGTCTTTATTTTGCAGGGGAGATGTTTAAGCCAAGGGAGGAAAATAAACATTTTTATAAACTTCTCAATGTACTCTCTTTCTGTTGTTAAAAAAAAATGAAAATCAAATGACTCAATAGATTTTCCCTTTTGCTTTAGTTGCTAAAACCCTTAGAGCCACATCGTCCACACATGGTTCTTAAAATACTCTAGGCATGGTGCTTTCCTGGTGAACTCTGTCCTATTTTTTAATGAAAACATTCATCCTAGATTGTCACTTAATCCATAAACCACTTCAATCTATTCCAAAAAGAAGGCAAGGCACTTAAAATAGTAATTACTTGTAGAATTAAAATTTTATTCAAAAGTGAATTATCATCATGTGCTCAGCTAATAGGGGCCATATTCTCAAAAAAAATATTTTCTCTCCAAAATAATTAAGAATTATTCCAAATCAAGGACATCAACCAGAGAACAGCCAACCTATTCTTAGCATCATATCTGAAAAGAATTTGGCTTCAACGTTGTTGTAAATAATGTGTTAGGAGAGAGGACACAGGAACATTCCTTCTTGACAAATCAGCATCATCCTATAGACCTCAAACATCCTGGACATCAACTGACAAGTCAAAAGAGAGTTCAATGTCCCACTTTGGCTCTTTTGCCCAAATTCTCTGGCCCAGTTTTCGTATCTTTAAAATGAGAGTAAAAAAGAACTTATTCATAGGGTTTTCATGAAAATTCTTATGGTTTTAAACCATGTCAATAATGGTAGTTATTATTATTCTGTATTAAGCATCAATTATGCAAGAGGGACTGAGGTTTCATAACCAGAAATAGTATAAATCCTTGACTTGAAAAGATAACACCTCCCAAAAAACCGATTAAGTTTATCTAAGAAGATGAGACTTTTGATTTTTTTAATTAATAAATTTAATTCAATGAAACTGAGCTTTAGAGTTGGAGAGTGACATCACCAAGATGGCAACATAAGTTATTCCCGACTTCACTCTCCCTCACAAGAAGAATAACTAACAACTCTTCAAGAACAAGACATTACTGAGAGAATCCTAGAACATGGATTTGGAGTTGAGGCTGAAGCACTCCTCCTGTACCACACAGACCAAAACAGGTTGCATTAGAAGGGTAAGCCCTGGGTGGTTCAGTAGGTTAAGCATTGGGGCTTTTAGTTTGGGCTCAGATCATGATCTCAGGGTCATGAGATGGAGCCCCAATTCAAGCTCCATGCTCAGGGGGTGGGGGGTTGCATGGGTTTCTCTCTCTTCCTCAGCTCCTCCCCGTCCTGGCCCCCTCTTACACGTGCTCTCTCTCTCTTTCTAAAATAAATAAATCTTTAAAAGAAGAAGAAGAAGAAGAAGAAAGAAGAAGAAGAAGGAGAAGGAGAAGGAGAAGGAGAAGGAGAAGGAGAAGGAGAAGGAGAAGGAGAAGGAGGAGGAGGAAGAGAAGGAGGAGGAGGAGGAGGAGGAGGAGGAGGAGGAGGAGGAGGAGGAGAAGGGTTAAGAGCAGCCACTACCCCTTGACCACATTGACCATCTCCCAGTACAGAACAGTACTACTTGGAGAGGTCTCCCCTGAACTGCCAGTTACTCTAGTGGAAAAAGAGAACAGGATGGGGATAGTGGGCAACCAGCCTCCCCTAGTATAGTGGGTCACTTTGTGGGAACCCCTACTTTGATCTAGCACCACAGCGATTGCAGAGGAATCTATGAGGTTCAACCACTGGGAATCTGTGGCAAGAGAAGTGGTTGGGACTTAAAGCAACCAGCACAAGGACCTTGGCAGACTGAATTCATACCTGCAGTGTCCAAGGAGTAATCCTAACTGCAGAACTAAGACAGGGATACACTCATACCAGGGCACTTGGAGGAACGCCGATCTCTCTGATTCAGATCCTTAAATGAGAAAATCTGCCAACCCTACAGCCTCATTTGCTCATAGCAGGCAAGGTGCTAACTCACAGTCCCAGCTACTGTGGGGGATGCCTTCCAGCCCCATCTAACCAGAAGGGCTGGTGACAACTCCTAGAAGCTGTGCAGCCTGGCAGAGACGTATGTAAGCAGAGCTCTTCACCCCTAGAGCAAAACCAATACCGGGCATGGAGGCGTCCATGCTATGCACAGGTGGGAGATTAGTCATAGCAAAAATTAAGGGTAGGAGCTCAGTCAGTGGCTCAGCCGAATGGAGAGCCTCTTTGGGAAATTGAGAGCAGCTGAGAGCATTTCCTCCCCCTTTCCACCCAGGCAAGGGGGCTGAGACAGCTCCACCCACTGTGGAGAGTATCTTCTAGCCCAATCTGAGCAGAAGAGTTGGCAACAATTCCTGGAAGCTATGAGGCCCAACAGTGCTCAAGTGGAAAGAAGGACAGACAGAACTTTTTGGTCAAGAAGACAGAAGATAACAAATGTGCATGGATGTGAAGAAAAGGGAACACTTGTACACTGTTGGTGGGATTATAAATTGGCATAACCACTATGGAAAACAATGTGGAGGATCCTTGGAAATTAAAAAACTAAATTAAAAATTAAAACTAGTACTACTGTATGATCCAGTAATTCCACTTCCGGGAATATATTCAGTGGTAATGAAAACACTAACTCAGAAAGGTATCTGCACTCCCATGTTCATAGCAGCATTATTTACAATAGCCAAGACGTGGAAACAACCTCAGTGTCCATCAATGGATGAATAGATAAAGAGGTTGTGTCATTTACATACAGTGGAATATTATTCAGCCATTAAAAAAATAAGGAAATCCTACCATTTGCAACATTAATGGTCCTTGAACACATTATACTAAGTGAAATAAGTCAGACACAAAAAGACAAATACTATATAATCTCACTTATATGTGGAATCTAAAAAAACAACCACCACCACCACAAAAAAAAATTCCAAACAAAAAAGAGATCAGATCTGTGTTTATCAGAAGTGTAGGGTGAGGGGAAGGGGAACTGGAGAAATGTGGTCAAAAGGTATAAACTTCCAGTTATAGGATAAATAAGTATTAGGAATGTAATGCGGAACATGGTGACCATAGCTAATACGGCTGTATGATACATAAGAAAGTTAAGAGAGTAAATCCTAACAATTCTGCTCATGAGAAAATTTTTTTCCTTTCTTCTCTTCTTTCTCTCCTTTATATTGTATCTATATGAGGAGGTTAATACTAGCTGAACCCATTATGGTAATAATTCCACAATATAATTAAATAAGCCATCACGCTATACACCTTAAAATTATACAACGATGCATGTCAATTATATCCTAATAAAACTGGGAAAAATAAATATAAATTCATAAAAGTAATGTCTACACTGTGCTAGAGTAGTTACAGTAGTTTCTTAAAAGAAGTGGAACTTAATGTGAATGTGATAGAGAATATTGAGCTATTGTTTCATGACTCGTTCATTATTTGCTGATTTTCCTTTATTTTCAGTTTTCAAGAAGACAAGTTATTTAAACTGAAGTTCTATTAATACTAAGGTAAACAAGTATTTGTTTCATTTAGTAGACACAAAATCAAAGATATTTTATTCTCCTTAATACAAGTTAAGATTTTTGAAGTTTCATGATTAAAGATGTACTACTATTCTACATTTCTAACTTTTAATTCTAATGTTTCTTTAAATAGTAAACACTTCTGATAGTAAATACTGGTGTGTTATTATTATTTTTTTTTTCATTAAAAGAGGTCACACTTTGTAGTTGTCATACTTCCCATGATGAGGTTCAGACAACCACTGGCACTACAACAAGTATGGGAACATGCCTTGCCCATAGAAATTACCTCCAGGGGCACCTGGGTGGCTCAGTCGTTAAGCGTCTGCCTTCGGCTCAGGGCGTGATCCTGGCATTTGGGATCGAGCCCCACATCAGGCTCCTCTGCTGGAAGCCTGCTTCTTCCTCTCCCACTCCCCCTGCTTGTGTTCCCTCTCTCGCTGGCTATCTCTATCTCTGACAAATAAATAAATAAAATCTTTTAAAAAAAAGAAAAGAAATTACCTCCAGACAATCAGGTGAGAGATGGGTTCACGGTATTACTAAAATATGCCACATTAGTTAATTTTAAAACACGATTATTGAGTCCCTGATTTGCCAGGGCACAGCTGTAAATAAAATTAAAAACTTGATCTCATGGGGATACATTCCAACAGAGAGCAAAAATGAAAGAATGAATGAATGAATGAATGAATGAATGAATGAATGAATGCCATGCCAAGTAGAGATAACTGTTAAAAAGAGGAATAAAGTCAGGTGAGGGAACAGAGAGCCATGAGGAGTGAGGAGAACAGATGATAGAAATTTTCATTCCAGGGCGCCTGGGTGGCTCAGTCGTTAAGCGTCCTGGGATCGAGCCCCACATCAGGCTCCTCTGCTATGAGCCTGCTTCTTCCTCTCCCACTCCCCCTGCTTGTGTTCCCTCTCTCGCTGGCTGTCTCTATCTCTGTCAAATAAATAAATAAAATCTTTAAAAAAAAAAAAAAAGAAAAAAAATTACCTGCAGGGGCGCCTGGGTGGCTCAGTCGTTAAGCGTCTGCCTTCAGCTCAGGGCGTGATTCCAGAGTCCTGGGATCGAGCCCCACATCAGGCTTCTCCCCTGGGAGCCTGCTTCTTCCTCTCCCACTCTCCCTGCCTATGTTCTCTCTCTCGCTGGCTGTCTCTCTCTGTGTCAAATAAATAAATAAAATCTTAAAAAAAAACAAAAAACAAGTCAGTCTAACAGGTTTCTGATTTACCTATTAAAAAAAAAAAAAAGAAATTTTCATTCCAGTATTATGGTGACACAAGCCTGTAGACACACCGACAGAAGGCAGTAGGAAAAACACAACAGAGGTAAGTTAAGAATAAATAAAAGTTACAAGGCAGTGGAAATAATGACTAAACAAAAGTAGAAGAGAGAATTCAGTTGATGCTTAGCAGTAACAGAGATGTTCTCGGTCACTATAATGATTAGCATCAATTACCCCTTGATGCTAAGAGATGGTGAGATTAGGTCATAACATTATGGTGTAGCCAGAACAGTTTCAATTCTCCAAACCCAACTATGCAACTATGATTGTCACCAGAATATTCTTCCGTTACTTGTGAGGCATAGATTCTGTGCTTATTAAGACTGTTTCCTGGGGCCCCTGGGTGGCTCAGTCAGTTTAGCCTCTACCTTCAGCTCAGGTCGTGATCCCTTGACCCTGGGATTGAGCCCTGCATTGTGCTCCCTGCTCAGCGGGAAGCCTGCTTCTCCCTCTCCCTCGGCTTCTTCCCTCTGCTCGTGCTCTCTCTCTCTCTCTCTCTCTCAAATAAATAAATAAAAGCTTAAAAAAAAAAAAGACTGCTTCCCAGTCTCTTGAATCTTTCTCATGAATCATCAACCACTTTCATTGCCTAAGTATATCCCTGTTCCTTGCAATTTGAAGAATTTCAAAAAATTGAGTTTTAAAGGCAAAAATGAGAGCCCTACAGATATTTTAATACAGCTAGTATGTGCTTCCTAATTCTCTTTTCCACTTTAAACATCCATATACCCCCAACGTCCTTTCTGTAGAATTCTATTTATAGAATCTTCACTATCTAGTTATACTCTAATGTGTGTCATTTTTAAAAGATAGAATATGATGGTAACATATATATATAGTTAGTTAGTTAGTTAGTTAGTTAGTTAGTTAGTTAGTTAGTTAGTTATTGAGTGCATCCTTATTCTAACTCTTTTTCCTTAGCTTCTATGGTATGGTAGCCGGCCTCCCAGATGACCCCCCAATGATCAGTGCCTTCTGGTACTCACACCCTGACTGAGACTCATCCACATTGGACCAGGGTTGGTTTGTGTGATGAATAGCACATGGAAGAAGCAATGATAAATTACTACAGAGTGCAGGCTTTAAAAGACTCCACTTTCAGTTTGGGCTCTCACTTGGGCATTTTCTCTCTCACTCTCTCATCCTCTCTTTCCCTATCTCTCTCTCTCTCTTCTATTACATTCCCTGGGGGAATCCTGCTGCCAGATTGTGAGGTCATTCAGACCACCCCAGAGAGGTTCACACAAGGACAAACAAAGGCCTCCAGCTAACAACCGGTCAAGAGCCGGGGCCTCTCCCTGAGATGATTGCAACCCTGAGTGGGCTACCACCTTGTGAGAGACGCTGAACCAAAACCACCCAGATAAGCAGCACCCAGATTCCCGATTCTCAGAAACTGTGTTGAATGTTTATTGTGTTAAGCTGCTAACTTCTGGCTGTAATTTTTTATACAGTATTAGAGAAGCAGTAGATAGCTAATATGCAGCTACTATGACATTTTCTTCTTATTCTCCACTTAACGCTCTAAATTCCTCGTCAATCTTCTGTAAGCGTCCTTTTCCTTCGGGTATTATTTAAATGTTGATATTCAGCAGAAATATTGTCCCAGACTTCTCCTTTTCTCACTATTTCTGAAAGTCCCTATTTATATCCAAGACTTAGGGTCACTGATTCACTGATGGTTCCCAAATTTGTATTTCTGGTGCTGCTCTGTTTCCTAACAACTGCCCACAAGCATCTCCTCTTGAATGTCTCAAAGGCACATCAAACTCCATGGACCCTAAAACTAAATCTATGATTCTCTTCATGCCTTTTCTATTTTTTTTTTTTTTTTACATCAGATCTTAGAAGACAATTTATGCAGTGGCCCAAGTAGAAAACTTCCTCTTCCTCAGCATCCACTTTCAATCACTTTCTAAGTCAAGTAATTTCTAGCTTCACCATTTCACAATTCTATCTCTTCCTTTTCATCCTTACTATATTGGTTCAGACTTTCTCTCTCTCTTATTTCCATAGTTCTTTTCTTCACCCTAAAGCATTGGATAGTCTTTCAAAGCACAAACTAGAGAAAAACAATTTGTGTATCAATGAAAGGCTAAGAATTGCCTAGAGGACACTAGTCAAGATTAACTGATGCTAATTTTCCATTATCTTTAAATTACTTTTAAGCACCGTAAGTTTTAGATAACTGATAGATACGCAAATTCTGGTCTGTCTGGTAGTGATTCAGTTGATTTCCCTTCTTCAGTGTGGAAAAGCCAGTTTTATCTCTTTTACACATTGATTTCAACATTCCTTTACTCCATATAAATTTGTGCTTCTTGACTTCATTTATGAATCAGTTTTAACATCTGCCTGGTTCCCTCAGGAGTTAAATAAATTCTTAACATGTGTTCATTTTTAAACCTGTACAAGAGTCATGATTTTACTCTTTTTTTGAAAATTATCTTTTAACACCTCTGCTTAGACAGTGCCCCTATTGCATATGGGATCGAGTCCAAACTCCTTACTATAACCTCCACGGCAAGTGCCACGCTGCTTCCTATTTAAATCCCCAGTCCTCTTCTGCCACTGTTACATACAGCCTATGCTCCAGCAAAACTACTTGGTAAGTCGAACATTTTATGCTGTTTTACTGGTACGGCTTTTCCTATGGTGTTCCTCTGCTTCTTAGTCTGGAAAATCCTGTAGGGGAGAAAACATTTTCCTCCAACCTGTTAGGATCCCAGGCTGGCTCTGAAAATTAAACTGATTAACAGGAGAAAAGCAGACAAATTTTAGTGAATTTTTACATGTACATAGGAGACTTTACAAAAGAATGAAAACCCCAAGAAGTGACCAGAGCAGGAAGCTTTTCCAACTTTTAGACAAAGAAGTAATACATTTGTGAAGAATTGACAAGACAAAGGGGTTTAGAATAGGGTTCCTTAATGGTGAAGAGGTAATTAGGAAGATAAGGGTTAGTTTAACAAGGTTTGTTTTTACAGATTTCCTAGCCCCAAATTCCCTGTCTCTGGTGATAAAAATGTCTTCTTTCCTCTTGATACAGGGATAGTCCTTTCACATGAGAGCTTTATGACCTGTTTCAGGGACGAAGGGAGAGGGAGAGTCAGACTGACCTTCCTGCTTCTGCTGTTCTATCAAATTCTGTTAGCCTAGGATATTCAGTATGCCCAGATGCCATGTGTCAAGTATGTGCTGAACCCCATCAAGGTCCACTGCTTTGTCAAGCACTTCCCATCTCTAAGCAGAGACTAACTGCTTCTTATTTCATGCACCATACACTCATTCTTTTATCACACTCTATGGCATTGCCGTTTACAAATTTCTCAGTCTCAATAAAATACTTAACTCAGAGAGATTATGCTCTGTTTACCACAATAACCTTAGTTACCACAGTTTTAGTCACACGAAGACTATTTATTGAATATCTGAGATATGTTAAGCCTATACAAGGTATGGTCAGAGTATAATAAGTGAGAAATAGCCCTTGTCCCCAAGGAGCTCAGAGTTTAATTGGAGGCAGGACCCAAGTCTCATGTTTGTAGTTAAATGATTATCAATGGTTATCAAATATAAAAATGTCCTGCCTTGTCTTTCTCTTTCTTTTCATTTCCCATTATCACTACAGTACCTTTCTAGCCTACACTAAGCAGCCACTTTTAAATGTTCTCCCAAGAGAAAAAAGACATCCTTTGCCTGCAGTAGAACATAGAAGCCCCAAGGCAAATACTTCCAAATTGAGTTTAGCCGCCTGTGCCTTTTGACAAAAAAAGAATGGGACTGCTTGTTTGAAGATTCGAGGAGCCTGAACTATCTTGGCTCTACCTTTCCTCACATCCAGTTCCAGAGAACTATAGATCCTCAGGAAACACAGTTTGCTCAAATAATTAATCAAGTAATTATTGGTTGAGTGGATGGATGGATGGATGGATAAATTACTATGAAACAATTGAGAGCTGGGCTATTACTATGCATACTCTACAATATACTTCAATAGCCCAACTCAAAATATATCAGTTTCAATGGAACCATCACATATTGCTGATTACAAGTTATAGTCAAATGAAGCATCAAGATTTTGACGGGGGTTCTCCCGTCTCCAACCTCAAGAAATGAATTAGTATTAAGTTAGCTCATCTTCATTCTATACTTACATGGTTCACTTAACTTTGCATTTGACTGGTTAAATTTCACTTAATAACTCTCTATTAAGCCTAAGAATTTTTAAAAATATCTTAATTCCATTATTTAATATACCATAGGAAGTTGAGCTTCAGAATCAAGGCCATCTATACAGCTTACTGTCTATATCAATGTGACTTGACTATCCCACTGTCTACATGAACATAACTTTAAGACTCCAGGGATTTCTTGCTGAGAAAGAAAAGTTGCAGATAACTCCTTTGCTGATTCCACAAACTTCCTAAAAATTCATCAATTTTTGAATAGAAAGCATCAATGACAGTTTATATCCCAAAGCTCTTTGCCTCAAAACCCGTCTCTGGCTATGTCCGCTAATCATAAGCTCTTATGTTACTTCTCTGCATAGCTCTAACTAAGCCTCTACACAGAAGGGCCTGCGTCAAACAAGACTTCAACATCGCCATAAATGCCCCAATTTTACCCTCCCCTCTCTGAGAGAGTACTGATGCTCTCTCTGTCCAGGTAGTATTCTCTCCCAAAGCAAAAGTGAATTCAGCTTTGTCTCATCACAGATTGCTTTGGTGACATTTTATAGAACAAGCCTTTGACACTTCAATCATGTGTATAGCTTCTAGGGACATACGTGGAACGAGAGAGAAAATGTTCACGTGCATAGATAGCCAGGTGAACTGAATTATTTCTAATAGGGAAGAAAGTCCTCTGCCAAATCTCCTTCACAATCACAAACCAGGATCACTTACTCCCAGTTACTCATTTTCTTAAAAGTTGACAATCATGATTTCTCAAGGATGCTCTAATTGTGGTTAAAAAAACATTTACAAATGGTAGAATTTATCTATAAATGAGTGAAATAATGATGTCTACTAATAATATCTACCTCTCAGGGTTAAATGAGGATTAGTGAATAGATGACAAATGCTTAGAACCAGGCCAACACATAGCAGGTGCTTGATATATTATGTAAGAAGTATTTTAGCTTTATTCAAATCATTAATAAAAATATTGACTAGGATTAAATGAATACAGGATTTTAGAGATGTTAGGAAAGTCTTCCTTAGTTTTATATAAATCTGTTAATCAACAATCTTTTTGCTACAGTGTTCAACAAATTGCAAGTTTAACTATCATTTAGTTTATATTTCTCTAACTCACCTACCATAACATCTAGACATATTTTCTAAGCACAGAAACATAATATCTAAAGTATTTTCCTATTCTTAAGTGTTATCACCCTATCCAAAAAGGAAAAAAAAAAAGGAAACATGAATTGTGATTAATTGAATTATTTTTATGTCTGCTTTCACCTTGGAAACATTTTGGAAAGCCTGGAATGTGCTGTTAGCAAAAGAAAGAGTTCAGGCAGTGGGTGAGGGGGTTGGCAGAACAAGTCAGGGGCTTTGGGGCATGAGGATGGAGAAGAGCTTCCTTAAAGGGGTGTGAGAGGGTCTTCATGCAAAAGTGAAGAGTCACAAAGTCAAACTTAGGGAAATTAGGTAAGTTAGCTTCTTTGCAAACACTGGAGATAGCATTTCGTTTGTCACTTTTTTTCTTTTATGAAATTTGGGGTTGGGAGAGAGACACTAGATCAGCATTCCTCAGGGTTCTCCTGTTTCTAAATCTGTCTGAAAGCCCAAAGGCAAAAGATCACCAGCCTGACCTATGGATTTATGAGACTCACCTCACCATCTTGTGGCTGGGACTTCAGAATGCGCTTAATTTCCTCCTCGCTCTAGCGACTTTCACACAATCTCTGAAATTTACTTCCTTCAGGCTTAGTTTCCAAAAAGGATTTTGAAGGAAAAAATGTAGAAAAGAATACATGCAGAAAGTCCCAGAAAGTTCACAGTGCCTGCAGGAGGCAGGTGAATTACACATGCAAACCTGCAGTCTTTGTTGTCTATCTCAACAAAATATGGTGACATTTCTGGTGGGATGTCACTACAATGATGACCTGCTTATTTCCATTTCATTATTGAGGCTTCAGCTGGAGCATAATGTTTATGGCTTATGTTTAATGCTATTTCTAGGCCTTAAGAAAAAGAAACTATTTTCTTCTTACACAAAGCTGTCTCTAGAGTAGCAATATGAATTTCGTGTTGTCTTTTCATAATGCTTTTTTAAAATACTGTAAGTATGAGCATAACACACTCAATCCATGAGAACCTTTCAACTTTTGAGTGTGGAAATGTTTGTTAAGGCTATTATGGGTCCTATGAACACATTTTTTTTATTACAAACACTTATTTTCATGTAATTCCATGGCTCTTAAAAATTAGGGAAATGAGTCTTTCAGTTAGAAAATTATCCAAAGCTTTAAATTTAAAACACATGTGAGGTTATGGGGTTCAATTTTTATTTACCCAAGGCAGAATGAAATTTTCTTGTCTGAAACATAAAGAAAACTTTTTCTCTCTATGTTTTTGAGGTTACTTAATGAACAGAATAACGTCTCTCCCTTGTGAACCATTTCCCGCTACCACTAAGGTAAATGTAAGCGAAAGAAGGAAGAGCAAGAAGAGAAAATGGAATAGAGAGAGGAGAAAGACCCAAATCCAAGTATAATAAAAAGACTTTGAATATAGCAATGATACAGAATTCAAATCACAGTGTGAAACAAGTAAAGTTACCGGTTTATGTTACGGTAGGTTGAGTATGGGAAGAATTCTCTTAACAATGCCACTGTGCAAAGCCATCATTTCTTATTGCAATTTGAGAAATAGATGCAATAGAGCTTTCTCTTCTGCCTCTTTTTTAAATAAAATCCTAATACAATAATAATTGATCTGAGTACCAGACTGCCAGGTAAAAATATAGACCATTGGATATATGTAACAAACAATACCCTCCTACCAAGCATTCCTAAAGACATGAATTTCGTGTTGTCTTTTCATAATGCTTTTTTAAAATACTGTAAGTATGAGCATAACACACTCAATCCATGAGTGTGTTTTTCCCCAAAAAATTAAATTGTTTCTAACTGTGCATTATGGGCAGTTGAAAACATACAAATAAAATGAAAAATAAAATTCCCTAGTTTCGAGTACATTTATTCCAACAAAAAAAGAATAATGAATTGAAATATTATCGTATTAAAAGGTAGGTGCATAAACAGGAGAGAATCATTTGATGTTAACATTTTAACTTTTAAAAAAAAGGAAACAGCTTCTTTAAGCTTATTTGCCTTTAAAATTAAGTAAGCCTTGCATCTTATTTGTCCGTAGTTTAATTTATTAAATCTATACAGGCAGAGGAACAGTACGTCTGAGTCTGGGGTATTTGAAACGTTGCAGATTTTACACTGATGGAATTTGATTCAGTAAAGTGCTACTCTAATCCTACATGTGACTGTATGGAACTAACAGAATGAATAACTAATAAAAGCACGTATTCACACGGACAGAAAGTACGAATTTTTTTAAAAAACTTGTATTTCCCAATTGCTTTCCAGAAATTTTCCTTGTCTACAATCAAATTTAGATTTCACCAGCAGCATTAGAGAACGTACATCTTGTAACATACTTACCAACACCGAACATTACTGGTTCAAATCCTTCCAATGATGTTGTTGTAACTTTAATCTATAATTGTCTATTAAATACAAATACAGATATATAGAACTATTTTCTATTTATTTTTAAACTTTGATTATGGCAAATTTAAAAAATATAGAAAAGTAGGAAGTACAGCATATTAAATACAGTATAGTCCAAATACTCATCACCTGGATTTAACAATTGTTAATATTTAGCCTTGTTTTCTTCATCTATTTGTTTTATTGCTAACAGATAAAATCTTTTTTTGTCAAAGCCGCTTTCAAACCCCCCCCCCCAAATTATAGCAATTTCCTAATGTAATCTAATGCACATGCTCCATTTTCTCCAATTTCTCAAAAATGTCTCTTAATACTTGGTCTGTTCAGGTCAGAATCCAAAGTCCACACATTCTGTTGCTATGCCTCTTAAGCCTATAACAGACCACTTGAATTAATGCTTATTTCTTGAAAAAACTGGTTCATTTGTCCCATAGCAATTCCCACATTCTGAATTTGGCTGATTATGTCCTCATGGTATTGTTTAATGTGTTTCATTAGTTCCTATGTTGCTTGTGAATTACTCATTACATTTAAAATCTTGATTAGATTCAGCCTGAACATTTTAGCAAAAAAATTACTTCAAAGGTTGTGCTGTGTCTTGTATATATTGCGTCACACCGAGAGGTTTCTGTTGTCTGAGTGCTCCATTCTGCGTCCCTTATTTTTTTTACTTTCGCTGCAATTCTTTTATAAATAAGAACATTCTCTTCTTAACTATTGTTTATGCTGAAAAACAGCCCAAGGGAAAGGTAGGGCAAATGCTTGAAACTTTTCCTTTATTTATCCTGTTTACTCTGTAACGCCTTACCTTAGCAAACACTAAACTCGACCAATTAGACTTTGCTTTGTTTTTGAGGATTATTATGAATTCATATACTTTTATATATTTGATTTCATCAATCCTTCACAGGTATTTTTCTTTTTGGTGATGAAATTACCCATTTTTGGCCAGTGAGGGTCCCTTCAAGGTGGCTATGTGCTGTTTTGTGTTGTTTTGTTTTGCATTATCCCAATAGTATTTGATAGCTTCCTTGTTATCAAGCAGGCTTATTTTGTGTACTTCCTGTTCCTGGTTTGGAAGCAGCCATTTTTCCAGGAATCCTTGGTTTCTTTTCATGTAAAATCACATTAAGGGATCATAATCTCTGAATTAGAGATATTTATTGCTTTGATTTTGTTACTAATTATAGGTCTTTCACTGTACAGAAATAAGAATTACATACTCTTCATAAAGATAAAAATAAATCCTGAGTTCATTCTAATATTTTCAATTTATACCAAGAATTATATTTTACTTAAAAACTGTATTTTATAAATGATCTTGTTTCTCTTATTCTGGAAACTATGATTCCTGAAAATATCACAATAATTATTTGTTTTATCATGATAGGTATTTTTCCAAAATAACAGCATCGACACTACCACTAACAATAAGCCCTCTGACTGCAGTTTCAAACTTCTTGTTGTTTTGTTTGTTTGTTTGTTTTTTGTTTGGTCTTAGGTTTATACAGTTAAAATACTGTTTTAAAGGGGCGCCTGGATAGCTCAGTCGGTTAAGCGTCTGCCTTTGGCTCAGGTCATGATCTTGGGGTCCTGGGATAGAGCCCCATACGGGGCTCCCTGCTCAGCAGAGAGTCTGCTTCTCCCTATGCCCCTCACCTTGCTCGTGTTCTCTCTTGCTCTCTCTCAAATAAAATAAATAAAATCTTTAAAAAATACTGTTTTAAAATAACTTGAAATAATTATTCTATGTGTAGTTATTTTAGCAACTTGCTATACAGTTAGGTTCATTTGCTGCAATGGATTTTTGATTTGGGGGAAAATTTTTGGTTTTGACTTGATTGATTTGATTTTAACTCCATAAAACATTAAGTGGTTCCATATCCAAAGCTACAAAACAAAGTACAGAGAGCTCTAGCTTGCTACTTTCTGTCTTTACATTCATAATCAGTTCTATCACTATTTGATGTATCATTTCATTGTGCCCTTTGAAATGCAGACAAAGAGACATATATGTTCATATTTGCCCCCTCTTTTTACACAAACTATAATATTCTGTGCAGTCTCTTCTGCTTCTAATAAATGTTTTTTTATAGTTGCATTGCTTGAGTTAGAATCCGAAGTCAGCAATTTCATTCCTAGGTATTTATTCAAGGAATTATAAACATATGCTCACATAAAGATTTCTACACAAATGTTCTGGGCAGTGTCATTCATAATAGTCAGAAAATACAAACCACCCAAATGTGCATGAACTAGTGAATGAATAAACTAACTGCGGCATATACAGGCAATGGAATACTACCTAGCCATACAAGAAACAACCATTGATACACCCAATAATACGGAAGGATCTCAACAATATTTTGCTAAGTGAGATTAAAAAAACAGCAGGACACAAAGAAGATGCATATATAGGATCCCATTTACATAAAATTACAGAAAAGGCAAAACTCCCCTGTAATATCAGACAGCAGTTCGGGGCTGGGGGAAGAGGAAGATGACTGCAAAGAGGCATGGAGAGCATTTGGGGGCAACATAAATGTTCTCTTGACTGCAGTGTTAGTTACACAAGTTTATACATGTGTCAAACTCATCAAACCGTACAATTAGAATGTGTACATTTTCTGTAAATCATATCTAAACAAAGTTAATTTTTTAAAAAATGACTTTTTAATATTATTTGTATCATCCTGAAATATAAGCTGAAGAAAAAAAAAGATACTTGAATTTCATAAGGACACATCCAAGATGGTTAAAGAGTGCAAATCTCTGATTATCTAGCTTAAGGTATGAGATAAACTTATTTGGAATAATTATAGAATTTTTCTTATAGACAATCCCCCTAAATATTTTTCTTCACAACTGAGCTTTTGACAACACCATGTGGCAGAGCATTCAAGGTCACATGAGAGTATAGATATGTTGATGATTAAGCACAAACCCATATTCTTTAGAATTCAGTTAAGGATAAGATAAATATCTACTTAAAAGAAAATATTAATTAGAATGCACTGATTTCCCAAGTTAATCTTACATTGCTATTTTGTATAGTTTATAATCCCTTGGGTCTTTTTTATGGAAAGGAAGAAGGAAGGAAGGAAGGAAGGAAGGAAGGAAGGAAGGAAGGAAGGAAAGAAAGAAAGAAAGAAAGAAAGAGAAAGAAAGAAGAAAGAAAAGAAGGAAGGAAGGAAGGAAGGAAGGAAGGAAGGAAGGAAGGAAGAGAAGAGAAAGAAAGAAAGAAAGAAAGAAAGAAAGAAAGAAAGAAAGAGAAAGAAAGAGAAAGAAGAAATATTTGTTGAGCATCTATTATGTGACAGACACTTGGTTAAACATTGTAATGTTATGTATTCTCACAACAACCCAGTATAGTATGTGATACCATCCTTATTATATGTAAAACAGCATTATTTTTTTCCAACTTTGAAATTCCTAATAACTAATTTTTTATCATAGTACCTAATGTCCATTCCTATATAATCAGTTTTAATAAAAGTGTTGGATAAGGGCCAGACCGAAAAGTAACCAAGGCACTCAGCATAAGAATTCATTAATGCATTGAACCCATATTTCTATTGTTCACCAGTATGAGTGGTAGTATAGTGCTGTGGTTAAAAGGATACGTTCATGTTGAAACACTAGCTCCACCGCTAACCAGCTATATGGCCTTGGGCAAGTCACTAGACATCTGCATGCCTCAGTTTCCTCATCCCTAAAACGGGGCAAGACACCTACCTTGTAAGGCTTTTGCAAGGAGTTAAGAAAGTTAATAAGAGGAGAGCATAAAATAATGTTGTAAAAAACAGAAAACTCTACAATCATGAAAACAGACTCTGACACAGAGCCATGATCAAGAGAACAGATGTGGCCACTGCACTGTGCATTTAAAGCAAAAACACAGTGCTTTGTTTTGTTTTGTTTTGTTTTTTCGTAAAAGTGATGGAACGTGGTAAATGATAACAAGAAGGTAAGCTTTCAGCCCATGTGCCTGAACGTTAGCTGTGTCTTTCCAATTTCTTCATTGACCCCAGTGTAGAAGATTACAGCATTTTTATCACAAAAATCTTATCACCGGGCTTCAGAAGCATAAGGGGTGCTTTTAGATTAAGTCCAGGTTTCTCCCCTTTTCCTTCCCTACAAAAATGTTCTGCCTAGCTCTCTGGAGCACGCCTGCATGGGCCTGGAGAAACTGCATGCTCAGATCTACTTCAAAGCTGAAGCTCATCAGAATCGTTGGCACCGAAGTGAGGATCCCGGCTCTAGGCAGAAGTTCTGAGAGATTTGGTTTAGTTGGGTGGTGGATAAACCAGACAGCATTTCACGGTTGTTGTGACAGGTGACACAAAGGAGCTAAACATAAGCTTTGCCAAGAGCAACTTCAGCTGAGCCGCACTTAACAGAGTATCCACCAGCTTCACGGAGGAGGGACGCTGCTTTGCCAAATAATTTAAGGCCTTGTTCGCTCCAAATTTTAAAGGTCTCAACAGAAGGTTTTAGTTGAGGTGAGCAGTTGTATGTGTGTGTGTGCGTGTGTGTGTGTGTGTATGTTTGCAGGCACGCTTAGCAAGATCAAGAACCATGTGGGATAATTTGTACATAAATTAAGTAATGCAGTCTGATTATCTGACCAGACTATAGATGCAAGAATAAGGAAAAGTGATATCCAAATGTAATTATTCAGAAGACCAGGTCCTAGAACTCTGTACAGGCTTCCATCTCACTAAATAACGAACATTCGTATACACTGAATTTATAGAAATTATCTCCGCTGGACTCTTCTGAATCATGCTGTTCTCCCAACTCTCCAAACTGTGCTTCTTAGCATTTATGGTTGACAATCTTACTAGTAATACTAGCAATTGCTACAAGTAGGGTGGAAAATCCAGGCAAGCCCAGAAGTTCTTTATTCTACAGGCCCCCAGAAAGACAAGGGCTACTTTTACAAACATTGGTATTAGTTATGACAACTGAGGATTTATTCAGGTCAAAGCTGTGTGAAATAGGCAAAGTTTTCTGTTTTGAGATCATTCTCTTTCAATGATTTTATTCTTCCTACTGTGGAATCATGACCCACTCATTTTAATGCCTTTATGCTACACCCCCCCCATATGCTGAGTCTCTGGGCTTCTCTCTATGCCCCACTATAGGCTCCAAATATATCTATTTCCCCCACTATTTCCCCGACTATTAAAACTTATCAACCATAATTTATATTCTATCATAATCCTTAAATGAATTTGCTGACCTGTAGAGAGAAATTTCATCCATTATATCATTCCATGGCCGATAATACTTAATTTGCCACCTCTTAGGAGTAGTTGTGATTATACAAGTAGCTCTAGATGCTGGAAAATACAATGTCTTCATTATTATCAACCTTTAGTAGGAACTTACCTTGTGCTGGCCATTAACAGATTTGAATGCACTTTCTCCATTTCTGAAAGATTTAGAAAATAGGATTTGCTCGTAGGACCAAGAGTTTGAGGACAAAGGATGCAAGAGACTGGAGACCATGCATCTGCTGGCAGAATTGGAACGCACATGCTCTGGCATCAGGGAAACGTGGCATGATGCCACCTACTGGAAGTGCACACAAACTCCTCAGCACTCTGTCATCTCCCCAAGAAGGTCCTATGTGACCACCCTGCTTAAAAATTATAACCCCTACCAACCCTAGTCTCTTTCCTTGCTTTATTATTTTTCATAGTTTGCCAATATTAATTCCAAAAGTAAGAATGATCTGAGATGTTAACCTATTTTCACAGAACACACACACACACACATAGTATGCATATAATTGTGTGCGTGTGTACAGATTTATACACACACTAACAGAATAATGAGACTCTGGATTCAAGACAAAATTTACTTATGATATGTGTTGCCTTGCAGTTCCCATAACAAATTACGATAAATTTGTTAATTTAAAGCAATAGAATTTTATTCTCTCACAGTTTGAAGGACATGAATCCAAGCTGGAGGTGTTGGCAGGGTCACAATCCCTCTGAAAGTTCTGGGGGAGAATGGGTGATCTGCTTCTTTCAGCTTCCGATGGCTCCAGGCATTCTTCTTCTGCAACCAGGTCACTGTATCTCTGCTTCCAGGTCACATTGCCTCCTGCTCTTTTCTGTGCAGCTGTCTCTACATTCCTTCTGCCTCTTTCTTGGAAGGATACATGTGACTGCTTTGGGGCCCATCCAGGTAATCCAGGACAAACTCCTGTCAAGATCCTTAATTTAATCACATCTCTTTCCATACAAGGTAATATTCAGGGATCCCAGGATTAGGATGTGAATCTAGCAGTTTAGGACATAGCATTCTACCCACTACACTCACAGAAGTTGTTGGGTTTGTTCCCCACAGGGAGACATGCTCAAGTCCTTATGTCATCTCATGTATATTGGGGTTTGTTCCATCGAGGAAGTCAGGGATTAGAAAAATTGGAGCTTATAGGGCAACAGGTTCAACTGCCCCCTCTTCCCCTTCAGAAATGGAGAGACAGCAAACTCTGCCCTGCAATGCAAACAAGACCTCTGTGGAGAGCAAGAGGGAAGATTCTTAAGTTTATACTATCCTAAAGGATAAGCGAATGGGTCCAGGTGGGTTTCATTGTCCAAAGAATATAAATCAGTGGCCTCAAGGTGAGAAGATTTGTGGTTCACTATCTCTCCAGAAGTCTCCATCTTCATAGCTGCTATTCCACCATGCTTTTGAGCCAGGTTACTAGTAATTTTTGCTAAGAATGCCCTGAGAGTACAGAAATATGAAAATACTCATGGAGCATTATTTCCTGACAGTCCAAATTTAACACATTATACAGTTTATTATTGATTTTGTTAATGGTCTTACTAGAATATAACTACATAAGTGCAGGGGTCATGCCTGTTTTGTTGACTTCCGTGTTTCCAGAATCTAGTACTGTACATGCAACATACAACATGCTCAGTAATTTGTTCATTGAATGAAAAAAATATTGCAAATGCCCAAGAGAGGATTCTGAGTCTAAGTCACAAGTCAGCAGGTCCCCTGGAATCTTCACCTGCCTACACTGAGCCTCCAGGAGATAGCCACCTGACCACCACCAGGTGTACTCATGTAAAGAAGCATTATGAAAAGGACAATGCTTACCTCAGCTGTCATATTAAAAAATATTTTCTTCTATCTTTTCTTTCCTAATGTGAGTATGAAAGAATGATTAATATACTCCCGAAAGCTACTAACAGCCTTTTGGGATTGTGTCTACTTAACCAGAAGTATAGAAGAAAGTTGAGATTAGCTGAATAAATTAGGTTTCCCAAGCCCCTATTTTGTCATAATTTAGCATTATTATTAACCCCTATAATGTATGTCTGTTCTTTACCACTGATTACATTTGCCAAATAATTGTTATCTCCCAATTCTATTGTTTCGAAAAGGCGTGGTCTCCAGGGATGAATTTTTTTGATGATATTTGTTTTGAACATCTTGAGATTAGGGATCAAATGTCAGGTAGAAAGTAAATCAAGATTCCATGAGAGCAACAGAGACCCTTCCAGTAAGTATTCTACTCTGAATTTTACCAGTGAGCACACAATCTTCTCTACCAAATCCCACTTCTAGGCATGACTTTGAGATTCTAAAAGACTGGACACCTACAGGCAGGTCCTGGTGACAGTTCTCAGGAGCTACAGGTAGGTCACTTCACTAATTTATTATATGCCTGCATAGCACCATGTTCTATTCCTCTTCCCACGGTAATAGTTCTCCATGTACTTGTGAATATTTTCTTAAATATGTCCTCCCAACTAAAATGTAAGCTCCATGAGGGCAAGGACTGCCTTTATTTTCCTGTTAGAGACCACATACATAGTACTATGCTTGGTGCATAATAGATGTTCAGAAGATATGTATCAGACAGAAGGAAGGAAAGATGGAAAGAAAGAAGGAAGGAAGGGAGGGAAGGTAGGAAGAAAGGAAGGAGGAAGGAAACAAGGGAGGGAGGGAGAAGAATCTTGTATTCCCCTGTTATCTTCTTATCAGAGGCAACTTAGCTAATTTCCTTTAAGCCCCAGAGATCTGCACCATTGCATGCTCTCTGTGGGTATTAGCTTCCCCGCCATGGCAAAATCTGGGTTAGAAAGGTTGGATAGCTGCCTAAAACTCTAACAGACCCTTGTAATCCTTCCCCTCATCCTACTGCATTAGCCTTCCTTTAAATCCAGGGATCCCGGCCTACCAGGTGAAAAAGGAGAAAAAGGCCATCTGCTCTATAAATGAAAAGTTCACAGCTTTTAACACTCATGATTGACATCAATGCTGCAGTGAATAGACTGAAGAATGTGGAAACAGGGCTCAATTTCTTTTGCTACTCAGCAACCAGGTCTTGCTATATTGTTCTTCCAGAAGTGTTCTTTGACGAATAGTACCCCAGTGATACTAGGGAGGCAATGGTAGCCAGAGCTATAGAGGCAGTAGCCTGCCCTTCTAACTGCTTGATGGATCTGCAAAGCCTGAGTGAGAGGGACCCAGGGTGGCAACTGCAGCCATCTTTCTCTTTTATGATTCCTCTTTCTTTTCATTAGGTTTGACATTTTTGAGATTGAGCTTTGTAACTAACTATTAGCCCAAGGCAAGGACTGGGAAAATGAGAATTTGCTGAGAAAGTGACCCCATCCACAAACACCAAGTGTGAACCCCTGTACTTATGACCTGCCACGGAAGGAACTCAAGCTTGGATTTATGGGCAGATACTGCAGTTGATTTGATAAAGTAAAATGAAACCAGCACCTTCTCACCTGCAGGCCTGCCTAGGGACTTTCAAAAAGAAATGTTTCTATTATTTTTATTTTTTTGTGTTACCGGATTTGAAATGGAAGGAAGTCCGTGTCCACTCAGTATCCACAAAAGACTGCCGATGATGAGCCGGGCAAGTTGGAGACTAATAAACAAGGCAAGGAGAAAACCCAGCAAACTGAAGTTGCCTTGTGATGAGGCTGGGCTACGTATCACAGCATACTCATGCCATTTTCAACCCCTAATCAAGCATAAGAACCCATCCAAGCAGTGACAGGTGTCTAGAAAGCAACCCATTTGCCACTCAAGTGTCTGGTTGGTTGGTCGGAGTCCTCATTCGTAATTGTTATCCTTCAGGTTTGAGAAAGACAGAATGACCCTGCTTCACAGCTTTATTTAGCTTCCGCGCAAAGGTATTTCTCTCCAAACTACATCAACTGCTACATAAGGCTAACTCCAAGATAGAAAGAGCAACACCTTCTCTCAAGAAATTCCCAGTAAAATTCCTTACTAAAACATTTTTAGCCATTACTTCCAGAGTAGGGGCATGCTTTTTTTTTTTTTCTACTTACTTTGTGAAGGGATAGAATTTCTGCACATAAGACACTTTTCCCTCCTGCTCAGAAAAAAACCAAAGGGTTGCTGCTGCCATGCCAGAAAAATCTAAAGGAAACAGCTGAAAACAAGAATTCCCAGCCCTGAGGGCCTGGGGCTCCGACTGAACAAGAATGCAGTTTTCTTTATTAAAATAAATTAATTAGCCTAATAAATGAGGGAAGAGGACAGAATGAGAAAGAGAATTTTCCCTGTTTAATGTGTCTATTCGGGCCCTGCAGGACATAGAGTCTATAAAAATTCTTAGGGAATTAAAACACATGTGCACCAACAATGTGTTGTTTCCTTCCTCCACCAAAGGGCCAGCAGTCTCCAGAATTTCATACAAAACATGAATCTACAGAGAATCTCGTAGAAGAAATCAGTGATTTCTCTATTGTAGTGCTTCATTGTTTATCTTTCGAAAAAAGCGGTAAAATATTCTTGTCAAGAATATTCCTTTAGACTTTAAATAGTCTCATCTCTCTAGAGAATTGTTTAGTCTTTTTTTTTTTTTTTTAGTATTAAAAAACAACAAGTAGACACAAAAGTGTCAGACAAAATCTTTGAAAATGCTTAAGGACAAGTGTATATTGAGACTAAGATCTGAGTGAGCTTAAAAATAGTTTTAATTAAATGTGCTGATATCTTGGAACTTTGGATTAGAGGGGGAAGAAAGGAGATGGTCAGAATACTTATTCTCACATTTCTTTTTTTTTTTTTTAAAGATTTTATTTATTTATTTGACAGAGACAGCCAGCGAGAGAGGGAACACAGCAGGGGGAGTGGGAGAGGAAGAAGCAGGCTCCCGGCGGAGGAGCCCGATGTGGGACTCGATCCCGGAACGCCAGGACCACGCCCTGAGCCGAAGGCAGACGCTTTAACGACTGCGCTACCCAGGCGCCCCTATTCTCACATTTCTTATCAATAATTGTGATAAACAGTCAATGAGATCCTTTTCATTTTATTTTTTTAAAAGATTTAATTCATTTATTTATTTGAGAGAGAGAGAGGGCAGGGGAGAGGGGCAGAGGGAGAAAGTCTCAAACAGACTCCCCACGGAACACCAAGTCCCATGTGGGGCTCAATGTCATGACCCTGAGATCAAGAAGTCAAGAGTTTGATGCTCAACCAACTGAGCCACCCAGGTGTCCCAAGGAGATCCTTTTTAGATGGAAAAAATTATAAAATAGTTTCAGTAATCAATGATTGATAACTAATGTTTCCTGAACACCTTCGTTACACAAACTCCTGGTTAGGCTTTAAAGAGGGCATAAAGAGGGGCATAAACAGTTCTTGCCTTCAGCAAGTGTATATACTAGTTAGTGGCTTAAAACTTCAACACATTGAAAAGTAACTTAACCTTTGCAGCAAATAATGTCAAGTAAGGCATATTAACAGAAGATGGGATGACATGTCAAGAAGCACTCCTTCGTCTGGACTGATCAAGTGATCGAGGAAATGTTTTGTGTAGCAGTTGGAACTGAAGTTTGGTTTTAAAGGCAGAGTAGGCATAAGCTAGGGGTGATTTAGCTCTCTCTTTCTGTGTTAAAAAAGAAGGGAAGGAAGGAAGGAAGGAAGGAAGGAAGGAAGGAAGGAAGGAAGGAAGGAAGGAAGGAAGAAAGAAAGAAAGAAAAGAAAGAAAGAAAGAAAGAAAGAAAGAAAGAAAGAAAGAAAGAAAGAAAGAAAGAAAGAAGAAATCCCATAACCTAGGAAATTAAAATAACAATGATTTCTAAAAATAGCCCATAACTCTGAGGCTTGACTGGGCTGACAAAGAAAGTTCTGTTCCATTTAATGTCAGCTGGAGTTACTCAGTTGCATTCAGCTGATCAACAGGCTGGGTTGAAAAATCCAAGAAGGCTTCCTTCACATGACAAGTATCTCAGTGTTTCCTCCTGTGACCTCGCCACAGGGCTAGCTTGGACTTCCTCACAATATGGTGGTCTCAGGCTCTTTCTGGCACTTACACGGATGGCTTCTAAGAGTAAGGAGGTGAAAGCTGTCAGTCTGCTTTAAAGTCTAATCCCAGAACAGGCACAGCCTTCCTTTTGCCACATCCTAGGGTCAAAGAAAGCCACAAGACCATCCCAGATTGAAATGGGGAGGAAATAGATTCTATTTCTTTACTGTTGGAGCAGAGAAGGGGAAAGGAACTGATAACTCCAAGTAGCTTTGCGGAGACTATTATAAGCAAAGAGAAAAAGAGGAGGTAGAATATAGATGTTCCCTTAGATAGTGACCTCTAAAACTAAAAAAAATGATAGTAATAAAATAAAAATAATAAAAATAAAAATTTATTTTTAAGAGGTTTTCTATGTGTCTAGCAATGCACATGTTAACCATAGAGAAAAAAGAAAAAAGAAACCTCTTCCTTGGCACTCGAATTCAAAGAGTTTTCAACCATTTTGTTGTTTTTGTGGTTTGGGGGTATTTTTCACACTGGTTCTTATTTCCAAGTAAGGTACAGTATAAACATAACCAGAAAATAAGCCTTCACTAGATAAGTAGAATCAAGAATACAATGGAAACTGTGTCTGACTCATGAAGATTATAGACGAGTAGAAAAAACGACATTCAGAATGCTGCACAGAGGACTAGAGACATATTTTATTCTTCAGGTAAGAAATTTCCTTTGAAATTCAGTTGCTTTCCTGGCGAGTTCCAGTTACCCTAATTGAAGTAACATTTACGTCCAAGTGCACGTGCTAACCAATTATCAAGAAGATGCTGCTATGGTGATAAATCTAGATTATCAGTTCAATGGACAGAATTATGTCTCATATATTCTGCCCTGTACCTCCCCAATTTTCTGTAAATGCTTATTATTAATATAGATGCTGTTAGGGTTTAAAGGAGAAACAATAAATAATATTACCAGCTTCCCCCTTGAATTCTAAGTCAGCGCAACAGTAGACAAACAGTAATGCACAATGAAATAAAAATAGCAGCTTTATTATAGATGGAAACGGAGGTAGAAGAGGTGGCTTAGCTCCACAGCAGTCTGAGGCTTGCCGATCCAGAGCTCGCCTGCCCAGGCTGGAGCCTCTGACAGGTGCAGGGCCTGTGCTCTGCAAGACATTCCACATGGAAGACCAGAGGAGACAGCAGCTTGCAGAGAAAGGAGGCCTCCTAGAAGGAGAGAAGAAGGCAGGGCTGAGTAATGCATGGCTGATTTCACCCCCCAAATTGACCAGTTTGCTCTCTTCTCCAGAGAGAAGTGGGTGAGAAGGCAGGACAGGGTATTGAGAAAAATACCCTTCTTACAAAAGTGTGATGAATAGAGCTGAGTTGTTCCTATGAACAGTTCCTTTTAAGTGTGTGTGTGTGTGTGTGTGTGTGTGTGTGTGTATTAGTATGGTAGAAATATACATGCATCTTGACCAGCCAGAATCAAAGAGAAGCTTATTGAGGCCCTGACTTTCCACAAGTCACTTTCTTCCATTACTTTTTTGAGTCAAGAAAAATCTCCAGAAGTTTTAAAATCTACACATAATGCCAAACACACACACATAATGTAAAAAGAAAAAGAAAAAAAATGTAAATTAAGAGAAAGTTCACAGTGGTCATCACTCAATCCAAAAAGCTGAGGGGAAATGCTAACAGCCACACCCAGGCCTAATTGGAATTTGCAACACTGAGAGGAATATAATATATGCACTTTTAAGAAAGTAGGACTGGCTTGTAAAAATAAATAAATAAATAAATAAATAAATAAATAAATAAATAAATGCCTTTCTCTCACATCCTGTGATAGCAAAAATGGCTTTTATTTTTTTTCTAAGATTTTATTTATTTATTTGACAGAGAGAGAGAGCCAGCCAGCGAGAGAGGGAACACAGCAGGGGGGGGTGGGAGAGGAAGAAGCAGGCTCCCTGCGGAGGAGCCTGATGTGGGGCTCGATCCCAGAACGCCGGGATCACGCCCTGAGCCGAAGGCAGACGCTTAACGACTGAGCCAACCAGGCGCCCCCAAAGATGGCTTTTAAAACTAACAAAATGGTCCAAACTTCGTACCCTTCATGAAGATTGCAGTCAATGTTCTTTCAAATCTCATTATTGATTTTTATAAACCAGTTTATCAGAACTTAAAAATCATGATGCTTCAGCCCTCTGGGTGCCACAAAGTAGAGTTTACAGGACTGAGACCCTCTGTCGGGCGGCCCCATGACACAATCCCAAATTTACACCAGTTCCATTGTGGGATTTGAGCTGGTGGTTATTCTTGTTTTCTTCTCAGGCTCGATGCTTATGTTCCCACTCTCAGAATTAACCTGTTCGTGCCCGAGAATACACCGTGCTGCGGTCTGTTCCTGCGGTTTACAGTCTGACAGATATTCATCTCCGGCTCACAGCTCGCAGGTGGGAGCCTCAGCCGAGGAGCCTTGGTGTCAAGAAATCAGCAGCTGCTCGTATATCACACTGGTCATTAGTGGAGGATCATTCTGGACCTTTGCCCACAGCACCTTGCTATGGCAGGAGAAGGGCTATAAAACCCTAGGCCCTGTCAGCCGTTGTCACTTAGGTGAGAATTTATCAGGTCTCTGAGTGCCCTCTGACTGGATTATTATGAATAATGAATGAAGCTTTATGCTGCACCGAAGCATTAATAAGATGGGAATGACTGGGAGAAATTCCGTGCGTCACAATCACGGTCGCTCTCCGGGTTAGCAAATCCGCAGCTGGTGGGCCTGCCCGGTGGGGCCTCTGCTGACTTTGCGACCGAAGTGAGGTCCTCCTTTAATTACAGAGCCGAGCTTCCAGTCTGAGATTTAGCCCGTGGCTGGCAATAACCGGGAATGAAGTTGTGTGTCCACGCTAATAAGAGTAGACGAAACAAATTTTAGATGCCTTTATGAAAACAATTAGAAGGTTTGATGTCAAGCATAGATTTTTACTATGACCTTAAAGCAAGATTCTACTGTGGAAGCAGAAGCCTTGTAGGAAATTTTTAATTTATAAATGCAAGTGCCTTCCACGACTAAGATATTTGAGGTGTGGAGAAGTGAATGCACCCCCTTTTCTAAATGTGGCTGCCGCTGTGTTGTCTCAGAAATACGTGGACTGAAATGAAGGAACACTTAGGAAACAGAGAGGCAAAGTGCACCACTGATGTGACAGAGAACAATGTGTCTCAGATGCGTGTGAATAGAAATCATTTTCTAAAATCCTGTGAGGGTTTCACGGCTCTTCCGGTAGGTCCAGCCTCAGAGCTGATACCTTCTCCAGGCTGGCATCATGGCAACTACCACTACACACTCCATTGACTTCCTTCCAGCCTTCCCAACTCTTACGAAGAAATAAGGCCATCTGACTATCTTTCTCAGAAAACATTGCTTGATCAAATGAGGTAAAGAACAACCTATGCTGTTTTGATTTTCATTTTGAATCTCTTCCCTTGCTCTTCCCCAGCTTCAAGGGCCAAGGACTAGACAATGTGTTTGGTGGTCTGTCTTCTTCAAGAGATGCACTGACCAGCTCCCACTCGATCAATTTCCATTCTTCAAACATTTTCTGAGCCCCTAAATTTTTCAGTACTGTGGGAAATTATTTTTTAAAGACATTTCTTCCACGTGAATGGATTGATACTTGAGAATAATATTCCTTTCCCAATGTACCAGCGGTAACCTGGACATTATACTTCAGTTCTCTAAGAAATTCTGTGATGAAGTTCCTACTGCGAGTGGTAAGAGTAGGAATTCAAACATGTGAGCCTAACTCAGGCTGTGTAGGTCCAGAGTGAACTGGAACAACCCCTTAACTTTTCTTGTTCTCAGCTACCTCATCCGTAAAATGAGGGAGGTAGAGATTACTTCTTAAACTTTACCCAAGTTAGAATTCTAGGACCTATTATTGACTTAGAGAGGCTCAGAATACACGCACCCCACTGTTGTTGTAACCATGAGAAGGACCAAGTCAAAACCTAAAAAAGTGGATCCTGAGGGAATCTCCCCTGCTCTTGGTACAAAGGAAGAAATCTATTCCCTGATCATTCAGAGGAATGGAAGTTATCAAGTATAATCACTTAACATCAACTTGACAACTTGTGCTTGCCTTTCAATGTGTTTTTACCCATTCTCTTCCCATCTAGATGGTGTGTTTTTCCCCCTCTTTTATTCCTAGGCATTTTTGTAGTCAAGAATTACAGAATTTTTAGAACTGGAATGGAATTTTTAGTTGGCCAAGTTTAATTTCCTCTAATTCTCTTCCTCTGAAAGCCTTTCTGACACTGTAATCACCCCAAGTGCTCTCTCTCTCCATTGATTGTATTACCTGATCCGTGTGTTAGGTACTTACATGGTAGCTTGGAGAATGCAATATTCGTGCATAAGACTTACCTTCCTCGGATTCCTCAAGACAGAGGTTGTGTCTTAAATTTCTTTGACTTCTTCATAGACTCTAGCAGTGTCTTTCTCATCACATTTTTGAATGGTCTTTCTCATCACATTTTTGAATGATAATTTATTAAGTATGTACTGTATGTCAGAAAATGTGCTGGTCTTTATGGATACAAAGATGATTAGCACATATTTCTTGCCGTCACAGACTTCACAGTCTGGCAGATATTTAGTATTGAAGTACTACATTTGTTGTGGCTTAGATGACACCCTTGAGAGAAAGATGTGGCTCCAATATGGATTGGATGCAAGAAGCTAACGGGTTAAACTATCATATACCAAGGACACTGAATAGTACTGTGCCCATGTCAGTCTCAAAGTAGGTTCCCAGGGTCATAGTGTTCTTGTCCCTGCTTCACTCATCGTCACCTTTGATGATCTGGGTGAAGATCTAGACTGTATGCCTGTCAAATTTGTGGCTAAAAGTAATCGTCAGTTCCTTGAATTATTAAGTCATGATTCAAAAGGAACTTCTTAAGTTGAAATGATGGCTTTCATCCAGGAAAGTGAAATTTCCCAGCATGAAATAGGATCCTGGGTTTGAACACCCCAAACCACTTTTATGAGGGTAGAATAGGGGAATATGTTATGTGCGTCCTCAATGTTCAGTAGGAAGCAATAAATCGTTTTTAAGTCAACCCAGTATCTAGAAGAGGCCACATCCCGCAATAGGAAACACCTATAATGTCAACCGAGGTGCAGCTGCCACAATTGATAAAGAGAAATATAGTCGAACAAGAGTACACAGAGAGAAGGGGGACCCGATAGTCAAAGTGACTCAAAATTATATCATAAGAAGATGGAAGGGCCTAAGGTTGTTTTACCTGAAAAAGAATAGAAGTAGGGAACACGGCCATTGTCTTCAATTATTTGTTAGGCTTTGCAAGATGGATTAAACTTACTCTGTATAAACCTAAATAGATGGAAAGTTGGAAAATTCACAAAGATAAATTTCAGCTCAATATAAAAATGAATTTTCAACCAGCTATCTAAATAGGCAGACTTGAGAGGTGGTAAATGTGGAAGAGAGAATTGAGGGAAACCCCAGCTCACCAGGGCCTCCAATCCCCAACCTTCTAACTACGTATTGCACAGTGAACCCACTCTAACTCTGTTTCTGTGGATGCAGAATATTCTGTGGATATTTTGTTCACGAGCATGGGTTTTGTGTATCAGATACATATAAAGGAGCTGTTTGTGTTATTCAGAATGCATGATACCGCATATGTGAAAATCTCACCTCCATATACCCCTTTTGGAAGATGGCATGAGAAGGGCCATTAGCTAAACATATTCTGAAAATGAAGCCTAAAGTAAGAGCTGAGCTGGTCCCCACGGAGGAAAGGAAAGCAGTGGCCCCACGTAGCCAAGGGGAAAACAGACTCTCCCACCCACCCCAGAAAACTCTGTGATCCCCACAAAAAAAAAGGAACCCTTTCTTCACCGACGCACTAAACTGACGGGGCATGAGGAAGGCAGTTCTTTATTTTTGTTCTTCCAGTTCTACCGAGAAATAATCGACATATAGCACGTATAAGTTTAAGATGTACAGTATGATGGCTTCCCCGACCTCAGTGGTGAAATGGTTATCACATGGGTTTAGTTAACATTCATCCTCTTGTATAGTTAACACAAAGGAAAGGAAAAAAATTTCTCCTTGTGATGAGAACTCTCAGGGTTTGTTCTCTCTGAGCACCTTTCCTGTCCAGCACACAGCAGTGTTAGCTACGGTCATCATATTGTACCTTCCATTCTAGTACTTACTTATAACTGGAAGTTTCTACCTTTTGGCCACCTTGCTCCAATTCCATCTTCTCCCAACCCCCGGCCCTCTGGTCACCACAAGTTGGATCTCTTTTTCTACGAATGTAATATGATTTTGTTGTTGTTGTTAGATTCCACACACGAGTAGTACTGTGTCTGCCTTTCTCTGTCTGGCTTATTTCCCCAGCGTGATGCCTTCACACCCATCTGTGTTGCAAATGGTAGGATTTCCTTGCTTTATGGCTAAATAATATTTTATTGCATATAAATATATATCCACTACTTCTTTATCCATTCATCCATCAGTGGACACAGGTGCTTCCATATCTTGGCTGTTGTAAATAACGCTGCTATGAGTTATGGGGTGCACGTATCTTTTTGAGCTGGTGTTTTCATTTCCTTCGGATATATTTCTAGAAGTGGAATTGCTGGATTATATGGTGGGTCTATTTTTAATTTTTTTAAGGAACTTCTATACTGTTTTCCACAGTGGCTGCACAACATAGCCAGTTCTAGTCCCTTCCCCTCATCACCACACATGTAGGTCTAGAGGAATACAAAGGAGGAGAAACAAAAAAAGCATGCCTGGAGACCTTCAAACCTCAGTCTTTCCTCCCCAGAGAAAGCCGAAGGATAAAAAATGAGCTGCTACCAAAGGAAAGTTTAGGAACCAGCTAGTGGATTGAAACAGTGTCCAAACTGTAACTCAGCGAGTTCTCACTCCCTGGCAGCATTCACAGCATCAGGAGGGCTTCCGGGAGACCCTGCCGGGGGGAGGGGAGTCCAACACCAGACAGGGGCTAACCAGGGCAATCTTCAAGCCTCTTTCTAATTCTGAGAACCTGGGCTTGAAATGCACCCTGCAGTTCTGGCTGACGAGTTTCTGTTCTTTGTGCTTAGGTCTGCACGAATATCTAGGGGTCCAGGTGGGAATTTTTAAATACTCAGCTAAGTAAAAAAAGGTCCTTTTATTCACTCACTCAAGCCTCATCGTCAAAATGAATCATATCTACTGAGCAGAATTTTCTGATAATTGTGAGGGACTTGTGCAGAGTAGACGCTCCATGTGTGCATGTGTGTGCATGTGTGCAAGCCCGTGCACTCGGGCACATATGTTCTGCTGAAACATGTTGTCTGCTTGGGCAGGGGTGTGGGGGTCCTCCCCCTGAGCCAACACAAGTTTGTTATGCAAAACATTGGCATTGGCAGACTTTCATACCACCACTAAGGCCTAATCTGCTTGGCAGGCATGAGGGATGCCGCAAAACCCCAAGGTTAATTGGAAACAAGGCAGTAAACACTAGCCTCTCCCAGGGCGAGCGTCACACTGAGAAGCTGTCCGAGGACATAGTCTACTTCAACTTTAAGGGACGGAACTGCCCTTTGAACTCTCGAAGGTAAAGACAAGCAATGGCAGGTTTATCAAGATTTTAAGAAAATTGCATGGTCTTTTATTTTTAAGATGTTGAAAAGAACGTAGGGGGTTAGATGACGAATCACCTAGAATTCACAAACATGAGGGAAATGTCTAGTCATGGAGCCGCGCACAGGCATTTCAGACCACCCCGAAATAGTTTTACATTCTCACATTTATAGGGTCTCCTTGCTCCTGAGGCTCGTTACACCCTGACTGTGCAAACGTACGTTACTTCTGGGTACAGGATTGATATCTTCATACTACGTGAGTGAGACAGTTCACGAACAGGAGTTGGGAAATAAAGAATGAGTGTGGTTCAGCAAGGAGCTTTTCCATTCACCACATGAATTTTACTTCAATAAGACTGTTAAAATGGAAAATAAAAGGGAGGAGGTGGGTGAGGGGAGGAAAGTGTAATTTGGGGTCAGGAAAGCATTAAACACAAGGAACATTTGAGGTCACAATAAGGGTGAAGGGAGATGACGACAAAGGTAAACCAGTGGATACCCTGATAAACAGAGTGAAGCTTTACTCAGGACCAAAGGGAAATGTTTAAACAGGAGAAAATGAGCAACAAAGATAAAAATGGGGAAATTAAAAACAATAGAGCCATGGGAAAATAAAAGGTAATATATGAAAGGAGTTAAAAAGAAGTAGAACAAAATCATTTTAAAAAGTAAAAGAAGTGTAAAAGCCACTGTAATCAGTGCTGCTGTCTTTGCCCCGAAGAGCTCAAACAAAGGAAGAAGGCCTGCCCATAACTATTATTTATTCATGCCCCTTGCTTCAGTGGGGTTCTCCTGGCAACTTTCCAGCCGCTTTGCCATTTTGCAGACTAGGGACTTCAGAGGGTAGCTGCTCTGAGGATTTGGCCCTATAATCTCCTTTAATGTTACTGTTGCACCAAAAGGTCATTCTCCACTCAGATGCTCATAAAATTGGCATGCGTTTGATGTCCCTTGGAGATCTGGAGCCATGGCAGACAGGGGGATGCCCGGTGATGGAGATCATACCTTGGACGAAAAGAATCCCCTCGAGGTTTTATCATCTCCTAAGATTTAATAATCATGCTGCGACACCAGACCTACCTGTTCCATCTGACTCCCTATGCCCTGCCACAAATCACAATTTCAGTAGCAAGCCGTAATGGCTGATTTAAATAAAGCAGCGCTCTACCAACCATGTAATGGAGGACGCCGGCAGAAGTGGCCGGACCTGTGTTAGGAACTTGAGGCACGTTGGAAGTTCAACTATAGCTTATGATGTCTCTCTGTCCCACAACTCAGTGCCCTGTGACGATTTCCATTTATTAAACTGCTAGTAGGTCCCAGGTCCTTTATATATATTATCTCTGATAGCCCAACCCTGTGAGTTATTAATATCCTCACCTCACATCTGAGGAAACAGTGTCTCAGAGGGCTTGATGTGTCCAAGAACATACAACTAGTGAACGTCGTAAGTAGGCTCTGACCCTGGCTCTGAAGGAGGGCAACACTTCATGCTTTCGACTTTACCACATTGGCCAGATTATTTTACCCATACTTCCAATCTTTTCTAGGCTAAATTAGAATAGAGGATTTTAATAAGTTCAGGGTATTTTATTGTGTGTTGTGGTGTGTCGGGTGCAGGAACAGAGACCAAAAGGAGAATGCAGAATTTTCTCCCTTTAAGAAGCTTACCATGAAATGAAGGAGGCAGACTCATATAAGGGTCCCAGCCCACTGGGACTCTAGGAAGGGCTTCCCAGTGCTCCTGAAACTAATTCACACTGGCCTTTTAAAACCAATAAGAATAATGGTTTTTGTTTTGTTTTAATAAAAATTAAATAACTAATAAAATAAAAATTTAATAAAAATAATCATTTTTCAAGGAAATATTAAGGCTGGACCATTCTACCCAGTACTAGCCCTCTCCCAAATAACAAAGTTCACTCTGCAGACCCTTTTCCCAGGGCTACTGGGCCAAGTTTCATGTAGTTCACTAGACTAAGGAACCTAAAATCTTATTAGTCTGCATTTCAGTGATAAGAATCCATAGAGACTGGTCTTATTTCTCACATATGGAGACACAGGCAAGGCCATTAGAGGGAGTCTTTGTCTAGGCAGACATAATTTCAACACCACGGGTGAGAGGCTTACTGAGTATTTCACTCCCGTTTCTGTTTTTCCTCATATAATATCACTGGCCAGGGATAGTCTTATACGTGAGCCAAGTAGGTGACTGCCCCATCGGGTAAGACAAGGGGTGCCTGTGTGGGCCCCTACTCCGAACATACATCTCTTCCTGGCTTATCTAAATGCCTGAACTGTCACCATTTTGGAGGAACAAGAGCTTTTTATTGACTTTTATTGTAAAACTAATGCACACTCACTGGGAAAAAAAAATCAAACTTATAACTATGGAATAAAACACAAAGGTCCCGTTTTGCTGTTCCTTCAACTCAAAACCCACAGACATTTCCAAAGAAAATCATGAATGTAGATAAGTAGTTAGATAATTGTAAAAATGTACTCAGTCCCTTGTTGATAGACATTTCATTTGTTTGTGATGTTTACAATTACAAAAAAGGTTGTAATTAATATCCCAACATATATATCCTTGGGCACATGTGGGAGCATTTCTGAAAGATAACTCCTTAAAAATGGAATTGCTGGGAGAATGTGCATTTTAAATGTTCACAGATACCTGTAGAAATTCTATAAACCAAGAAACTAGGTTATAGTGAGTACACTGGAAATTGACTCTACTGTGAAGCCTCCCTCACCTGGGTACATATGTCATGCATTCAAGTTACACCCATTAAATGTGTCCTGGAAGCAAACAAGAGGTGATCACTGTTGCTTTAAAACATTCTCAACCATTTGAGGGTAGGAAATTTCTGTGGGAATGTCAGGCCAAGATGCGTAGTATAGAGATGATTCTATCGGAGGTCCAGGCACTAGAAAGCAGAGGTGGACACCGAGAAAGGAGAGGGAGGTAACAAGAGGAAACCATGAAGGGAAGAGAGATAAGTACAATCCATTCACAAGATTACCTAGAACTGTTCAAAGCATCTTCTATGTATTTTCTCCATAACAGAGACTTCTCACAACACAACGGAGTAGGGAGAAAGAATGAGACTGGAGGGGTTTGAAACCCAATGCCACAGGAGGAGAAAGTGAAAGTTTCAGAATAGTTGTCTCTGCCTTGTGAAAAAAGAGACAAAACGTACCTGGCCCCAGTGTTAGTTTCCTTCCTTTCCTCTCCCTCCTCCAAGCTTTCTGAGAGCCGTGGTGAGAAATACCGTGAGCTGACACTCAAGTCACTTCAGGTCTTGTCCTTCTGACAGGTCTTGTCCTTCTGACAGGTGGTGTAAGCAATAGGCCACTATCAAGTTTCTTGGCCTCACCTATAGTTCCCGTCCCCATTCTGGCATTTCTATACAGTGACTGTTAATCTCCTTTCCATTTCTGTACTTTTGCATATACTGTTCCCTGTGCCAGGAATGCTAATGGATTATCCCCCTTCTTTGGGCCAACAACCATCACCCTTCAAGTTGAAATGTCAGTGCCGGTCCTCTGGGATGCTGCCCTGACCCCACCCATACATTTTCCCCAAGGCTAGTCACTTCTTCCCATAAAACATTTTCAGAACACTGTGCCCCTTCTATCCTAATGAGATTAAATAATCATTTGTGAAATCGCTTGTTTATGTCTAGATGAAAGAGCCACGAGAGAAGAAATAAGTCTGTCTTGAGTACGAATGTGTCTACAGCGTGGCATGGTACCCAGCACACAGTAGGAACAGTGTAAATACTGCAGAACGATGATCAAATGAATGGATGGACAGACAGCTAAAGACCACAGTAATCACAAGAGACAAGGTGTTGTGCCAGAGAGGTTGAATAATCCTGAACCTGCAAAATCAGTTTCTGAATATTAGGAGTTAGCTATAGACTTGAACTAGTGTGACGAAAATTTAAACATAAGAACATTTAGAAATCACCATGAAAATTAGTGAATCTCACTGGTAGTAAGAAAACACTGTATAACCACTTAAAATATTTTTTTAAATAAATATATCATTTTTCTGACATGTGTTGACTGAAAGAGATTAAATGCACTTAAATGTAAACACATTTAGGGGCGCCTGGGTGGCTCAGTCGGTTAAGCATCTGCCTTCGGCTCAGGGTCCTGGGATCGAGCCCCACATTGAGCTCCCTGCTCAATGGGGAGCCTGCTTCTCCCTCTCCCTCTGCACACTCCCCCTCCACTTGTGTTCTCTCTTTCTTTCATATAAATAAATAAAAATCTTTTTTTAAAAAAATATAAGCACATTTAATAAAATTTAATGGATTTCACAATTAAAACGGAAGAATTTGTTTCATGACAATGAAAGGTTGAAAGGATTTTTGTTTTGTTTATGTATTAGCGCAAAAGAACTATTTCAAACGAATTAGTTCACAGCTTTCCAATTATAAGAGAGTTAACTTTAACATTTCTGAAATGATGGTATTTATTTGATACATGTTATTCAAGTGAAGATTTATCTTCATTATCAACTCTCGAAGCTTATTTAACAAAAGACATTTTATCTAAGGTGCTCAAATATATTAATTGTAAATAAAACATTGCCTCTCTGATAAACATGTTATTAGCTCTTCCACCCTTGTGAAGCATGTATACTATATTTTTCACCTGAAAAGTTGGAATGACTTAAAACTCTCCATGTAATTACATAATTAGGTGTTTCTTTAAATAAGGATCATGTGCTCAAACAAAAAATGTCTGTTTTATCAGGCCGATATATAATCAAACTGTAGACATTCCAATAAAAAAGTTCAGGTCAAAACTTATATTAAATATGCTAAAAACACGCAGAACGTGCCATTTAGGTTTTAGGCTAATGAGAATTTGGTAAACATTACATCAACTAACTTTCTTAGCAAAAGACTCCCCTAATATTGCATAAATCATAAGGATTATATAGTTGGCGATGAAATAAAAATAACCTTCCAAAGCATAAAAAAATCAGATCAACTCAAAACATTTAAATTTATTATAGATTTGGGTCTAACTTTTGAAATTATATTCTAATCAACATTAAAGTCGTCAATCATTCTCTTGATCTCAATCTAAAGTTACGGAATTTCTCTTAAGCAGTAAAGATTCAATTATTCATAATATTTTGGTAAAAGTAGATTTTATAATATCCCAGCCAAAGATTTCTTTGTGGGTAAATATTTACTTCTATTACCATTGGTCCTCTTTTCAAAAAACGTGTACCTTTTGACTTAGAATTATAGATGGTTACCAGTTTCGTTAATTTTCTAAGAACTAAATCAAAATCAATTCAGGGTTTTTAAATTTATCTTTTTAAAAATCAGGTCAAATGTTTATTTTTACGAGCCTCAAAAAGAATGACTGAATCTTAAGTATTAAAATCTATTATATACGTCCTATTGGGAAATCCATTTGTTTTCAGAGAGTGAAAACAGAGCACCAGGCTAGCAATAGGTATCTCTTGCCCCAAACCACAGACAATCCTTATGCCGCTGTCTTCCCTGGTTTAAATACGTTCCGTGTTCTTTTCACCCTAAACTCATTTGGCTGGAGTTGTTGATCGAAGGAAGCTATGCATGAGAGATCATTCTGTTCAGGAATGAGGGTCTGTCACGTCTTGAACATCCCTGTGATTTATAATACATGAACTCCGTGTGAAAGAGGTAAATAAATTAAGGCAATTTGAAAACAGAGGGAAAACACACTGTGTCCACAATTTATGGGTCACGCAACCATGGGTGTTATATTCTAATCCAATTTTAATTTCTAAAAATACTTGAATAACATGAGCAGAAACTGTCCTACATATAACACACACACACACACACACACACACACACACACACACGTCAAAT
The DNA here is from genome assembly GCF_024610735.1 of Ursus americanus. Classification (NCBI taxonomy): domain Eukaryota; kingdom Metazoa; phylum Chordata; class Mammalia; order Carnivora; family Ursidae; genus Ursus; species Ursus americanus. The sequence continues at coordinate 71,678,660 of NC_142128.1, forward strand.
ATAATAAAATCACACTGGAGAAATAATTTTTCTACTTATGTACCTTTTAAAAATGAATTTGATTCTTTCAAGTTCTTATTGGTGTATTAGATTAACATGTCCTTTGTTAATATTTTTCATTTTTACCTTGATTCCCGCAAGCAATTTGCTGTGAATCAGTAACTTCAAGCCAAAATATTCTCTCTGCTAAACTAGGAAAAGTTTAAACCACCCCAGTGAAGGGCAAAGAGAGAGAGAAAAAGAGATGTCAGTTCAGTTCAGGCTGTTCTTGTGCAGCAGATTAAAAGAATGGGCCATTCCCCTCCTTTGCAGAAAAGAGAAAGATGATATGCTAAGCTAACAGAAACTGTTGCGATAATTTCACAGGTCCTCCTAAGTTAGGATGATTGAATGACTTAAAGTTTGTTTCCTGAAAAATTTTGAATGAGAACTCACATGAACTCATCATCATAAGTAAATGGCAAGGTTTATTTCAAGCCAAATACAAATAAATTATTTTGGAGCTTCTCATAATTTAAGAAAACTGTGTACATGACTGTGGAAAATCATGTCAGTTTGGGGTAGTAAAATTAAAAATCATAAAAATCATTAGGCTTATCTTGCAAATATTGTTAAAGTAGGAAAATGTCCTAAAAATTTAAATGCGCAATCATTCTCATGAGTTGGCTCACATTTTCCAAAATAGAATCTGAGAGCATTAATTAAAAAATACAATCAGGCTAAAAAAAATAATAATAAACGGTTGAAAAAAACCTGTATGACAAGAAAATGAGAGTAGAGAAATAAGATGAAATTGGTATCATGACTAATACGTGCTGTGAATCATGCATGTTTACATACAGTTTCCAGAATTACATTGTGAATTTGATTCTGAGCTTCCTAGCATCCAAAACAAAGCTGCAACAGTTACAATCTACCCAGCCATGCGGCAGGATAGATTTTCCAAGGACAAAGAAAAATTCTTTCCCTGAGTCTTCATAGAAAGGGACACTAGATACATGGTAACATCTTCCACCGTGTTTGGTAGAGTGCCAAAGTTCCATTCAGTAAAAGAACTCTTCACAAGGGCAAATTCATGCCATCCCAGCTTTCTAATAAACTAGATGGATTCAAGGATGAATTTGTAACTACCATGAATGAATAGACTGCATCACCTTTAGGCAAGCCACACAATGTTGCAACCAAACTTCTTAAGAATGGAAAAGAGTCAGCTCAAGGTTTTTGTTTTGTTTTGTTTTGTTTTGTTTTGTTTTGTTTTGTTTCCCAAGCTGAAACCTGAGTGCAGGCATTCCCTTTGCCAATTAATGGGAAATCCATGGGCTTTGACCATCGTCCAAAGAGCAAGCCAGATTTTCAGCATCTTCTTTTTAAAAATGCAGGCTCCTGACCCAGATATGTGGAAGAAATGGCCTCTCAGTTTCCCCAGGTACCATCTGGCCACATTGGATCAATTCTTAAGGCTTTGCATGATGCATTCTCTGGCTGATAAATTACAACTGATTGTAGGTACCCACCATGCAAAGGAAACCATGTCACATAACTTAAATCTGCAGATATGAGAAACAAAAATATGGTATTTTTAATGGTCTTTTCTGACCTCTCAGCACTTGGGAATTTTTCCTCCCGTGTCCCCTGGGCATGTGAGCCTTGCCTACGACGGCATGTATTACATAGTATAATAAATAAACGCCTATTCATTTTTCTGTTTGTCTCCCAGGCAGGAACTATGTCTGCTTTATTCACTTCTGTATCCCCCCAGGGCTTTGTCACATTGTAGGCACTCCTTAAGTATCTGTCAAATGAATGAATAAGTATCTCTTGGGCTAATTACAATGATGAGAGTGAAATAATGTGAAAATGCATGACACATAGTAGGTATTCAATAAATGTTTCTTTTCGTCAGGTTTTTGGCAAAGAAAATTTAGGCAATTTTCCAACAAGTTTTCCAAAGCCTAGGGGAAGGAGAGACAGAGTTGCCATCAAACATCTCTCTCATTTCACTGTTTTGCCTAAAAGTTTATCACACCAGTATGGTATAGAGCGTTGGATTCAGACCTTGGTTTCCAAACCTGGCTCAGTCAATAATTAGCGAAGAACTGAGTTGTCTAAGTCTGCATTTTGTCGTCTGTAAGACGTGAATGATACAGTTACCCACTTACTTGAGTTATTACCTGAGAAATACATGAGATAATGCGTTTTCAGTGCTTGGCACTAAATGAACGTCTCTCATCATTGTCTCTGTTCTTGATTGGCACAACCGCCACTACTCCTGTGGTCTCTCAGGCTCGGCCTTTCCCCTCCATCAGTCCCTGGACTAAGTGTACCACAGCCATTCCATCGTGAGTGCGGAGATAGTCCAAAGATCCAATCCACAGCTCATAGAGGTGGGAGCTTATATGTTTAGAAGGGGGATGGGGAAGGCTGATGAGATGAAAATGTCTGGGCTTCTACTCATAAAGACAGAGTAAGAGCAAGCAAAAGATACAAGAGCTGCAAAAAGGATAGCTGTAGTGAACTTCCTTCTACACATCCGAGCCTTCCACAGACTCACTCACTTTGTACTTTATTCTCTGCCCCTCTTCTTGAAAAATACACAAAGAATGAAAACCTTCCCATTTTTCCTAAAAACCATGCACCCTCACATAGTGGTATTTCTATACAAAATTAATGCCACGGACTTATTCATGTTCTTTTGTTAAAAGAATAAAGCATATATGTTAGAGCAAAGCATTTGCAGTACTATCAAAATGCTGGATCGGATAATCAATTTTGATTTTGTTTAATATTTTCAGAAATATATCTATTCCACAAAGCAAGATACACTGAGCCATTTGATCCCTGTTGTATTCATCTATTATCAGTTATGAAATCTATCTCATACAGCTGCAACAAAGCATTTCTGAATGAAACAGAATGTTCTGGGGCATATGCTGGATGGAGAGACTAGAAGGCAGCTATGCTCACCACTATACCACCAACTCCAGCCAGATGGAGAAATTGGATTCATCCTCAGGTTTAAAAGATGGAGTCAAAGTCCCCAGCATAGTGGGGCAGGTACCAAGCAAGTACTTGAGGGTGAGGGCAGTGACCACCCTCTCAGGGTCCGGCATAGTGCTTGCCATGTACTTGGTCCTCCCCATATATTTGTGATTTAACTAAACTGGTAATAAGGGAACAATGGACCTAGAAAAATGGAAATACATTGAAGACTCAAGTCCAAACTCCTCACCTTATGCATGAGGAAGCTAAAATTTTTTGAGGTGACTTGCCTGAACTCACATTGTTAAGAAAGGCTGTCTTATGCACACAGTCTTTCAACGCCCCCCCCGCCAACTTGGTGGAATAAAAAGTGGACCTTATACCTGGAACACTTTCTTACCAAGAGATCGAGTCCTCCTAGTCTATGCTGGGCTTATCATCCTGTGTAGGAAAGTCTTTCAGACTCAACATGTGCTCCTTCGTTCTGCCTAAGTGTGTGCCTCCTGTGGCATCTGGCCAACCTCACTACTCTCTCTGTCTTGGGGATGAGGTCCTTTTGCTGCAGCACAAGAGGGGGGTAAGCAGGCCAACTGCCCTACCTTGGCTGCTGGGAAGGACCCACTGGTCATGGGCGATCAATGCCCACTACCGATCGTGCTCTGTCTCTTCTCTAGGTGAGTAAAGTGTTGTTCTATCTAGTGCTTGACTGCACTGTATTTTCCTTGGCAACTGTGATTCCAAGATGCAGTGAGCAGAAGTGCACAGACTTCTACTTTGGATAATAGACATGCTCCACATGCATAACTTATTGGTTTGCAGAATCCGATATGGTAGGTAGCTTCCTATCGTTATTTCCTCCCAGTTATTTATGCCTCTGGGCAGTCTCTTCCTTATTAGTATGGGCTGGACCCAGTAACTTGTTTCTAACTCATAAAAATATTGCAAAAGTGATGGCTTGTCACTACTGAGATTGGTTTGCAAAAAGACTCTGCCTTCTGCTTTACTCACCTTGCTCTCCCTCTCTTGTCCTCTCACTTGACTCTGGTAGAAGCCAATTGGCATGTTGTGAGTTCCCTATGGAGAGACCTACGTGGAACAGCCAGAGAGAACAGCCAGTGAGAAACTGTGGCCCTCAATTCAACGATTCACAAGGAATTGAATCTTGCTAATAACACGTGAGTGACCTTAGAAGCAGATCTTCCCTGAGTCAGGACTTCAGATGAGACCACAGCCCAGGTCAACACTCGGATTACAGCTATAGGAAAGACGATGAGAACAAGAAGCCAGATAAGGTATGTGTGGGCTCCTGACTGGCAAAACCCATGAGATCTTACGTGTTTACTTTTTGAAGTCAGTAAGTTTTGGAGTAATTTGTTATATCACCATAGATGACTAAAACATCAGTATTAGGATTGGACCTGAGTGTTTTTCTGCTTCAACATAGACAAATTTTCTGATGATGGTTTAAAAAAACTATCTTCTGAGCATTATTTTCTCAGTTACTTCTATTTTTCTGCATATTTACCATTTATTTTAAAACTTCCTCTTTATGAAGTCAATCTGTGTATTTTACTACCAAAAGAGTTTTTTTTTTTTTATTTCTTTTACTTCTGTTGGCAAAGTTCAGGACCGGTCCTGTACTCTCAATTATAGACAATGGAAGCAAGGCACAGTGTGCCAAAATGTATACCCAGAGACCATTTTATTAGATGCATGCCAGATACATTTAGATTAGAACTCCATAAAGATCAAACAGGCTGAAAAACAAGAAATAGACAAGATCTAACACTTCACCCATAGGATATATACCTCCTTCCTCATTTCCCATCGAAGCTGTGCTCTTCCCTACGTTTTCAACAGACCTTACATTTAGTCTGGTAGTTTGAGGCTTCCAGGTTGGGATTCTGGGTTTCCTCTCATTGATTTGGTATTTAACCTTGGGCAAGTCCGTTAGCCTTGCTGTAACTCTTTTTTTCCTTCTCACAAGTAAAAGTAACATATCTGGGGAGAGAATTTAGAAATCTTTGGAGAAAAATTATTGCTGAAAAAACTCTGCTCAATTATCCTGCTAATTATATTATATAATATTAATTATATTATATATTTATTATACTATATTACATATTATATTATATTGTATTATATTATATTATATTGTATTGTATTATATTATATTATTACAGAAATTCATGACATTGTACTACTGTGGTTATACTCATATTCAATTGCAACACCAATTGACAGCCCCTACTAAATTTTTTGAAAAGGTGAGAAACTTCTTTTCCCTATGTTTCTGTATACTATTTACCACATCTTAACACAAAATGTATAAAAGCAGATTTTATCACTGGTGATAGTGTTATCAATAAATTACATCAACTAAGAAGCTACGATGTGTGATCATGATACATTTTGACCAAGTTTGACCCAACCAAAAAATTAGCATATTATTTTAATATTAATAAATAATAGTTGGTTTTTAGAATGCTTATTGTTCAGATAATTCCAAAACGACCCACTCCCTTCATTTATTGTATTTTTTGGAAAAGTAAAAAAGTGGGGAATAAATGAAGTTTATTGTTGTAAAGGAGATAAGAATAGATTTTAACTTGATTTTAAATACTTCAAAAAAGCAATTCTTGAAAAAGAGCTCCTCAGTTCATATAACCAATGTATTGACGTACAATATATCTGATTACGTGGAATGTAATCACATGCAATGTTATTTTCTCTTCCTCTGCCCGTTTAAAATGTATTCAGTGGAAATAGTTTTTTCTCTGTTCTTACTCACGACTTTTCTGGTCCAACTTGAGAAGCAGAACATCCTACAATCACAAGTCAAAAGCACAGTCTTGATTAAGGCACAAGTGTCCAGGCTCTGGTAATCATCACAACTTCCTACCTGATTTAAAGGAAAGCTTCCCTGTTTCCAGGATCCTAGACGTGGGTTTGTGTCCTACTGTGGGCCCACTGGTACTGGTTCTCCCCTCTTTCTTTCTACCTCATTCCTACTAGTTGTTTCTGACCCATCAAGAGGGCCAAGAAAGGGGAAGGAGAAGTAAAGGGGAAGCAGGACGTTCCTGCCTGGGACTGTCAGAAGCTGCCTTGGTGCCCCCTGGGCTACTGTTGTCAAAGCGGACTTTCTCTCACAGGTTCTTCAGAGCTCCCCTTGCTTTCCTGACGCACAAGGCCCTGGTGCCAGAAGAGAACAGATTGACCTTTTTGACTGCTGCTTCTGACATTCACTCTGTTTCACCCTTCTGGAGTCCAACACCTGGAAATCCCTCTAGGTAGGATCCCCTTCAAAAGGGACCTAACAATTAGGTTAAAAGTTCCCCATCTAGTCCCTGATGCTCTCTCGGATTCAGCCTGCTATTGGAAGATCATGTTATGCACACCCAGAGGCAGCCTTCAAATCTGTGGTCACAGGTCCCTAACAGGAGTCAGGCACCATTATGCCCCCATGACTGCAAAGAACACATCCCACACTCTCCAAGGGGTCACTTGAAGTCCCCTCACTAAGCTAGGTAAGTAGAGGGAAATGTCTCCCACCTTCACCTTTGTTAGAAGACTTTAGAGCTCAGTTCCCTCCTTTATAAAATCTTCATCAACCAAAACCTTTTTATTCCCCTGGAATGGATGTGCGCCAAGAGTTGTGAAGCTGTTTTTTAACCCAGTTCCTTAAAAGTTGCATACTCATTTTGGAAAAATCATACCAATTATAACTTGCTTCTTCATCAAAATTTCCAACTTCACATTCGTGATAGAATGAGCTAAACTCTAATGAAAAAGTCGAGTGGTAAGTATATCATGATTCTATAAAACTCAGATGTTCTCATGTGTCCTTGGACATTGAAAGCTGCTCTACTGAGAACACACACATTGAAAAAGACATAAGGTTAGTCCATACTTCTTTGAGCCGATTACAGGATAAACATAAAAATGCCCCCTTCTGACACTTTAGATACCAAGGTTCAGCCTAGGTCAAAATCTTATGGCTAAGTTATAAATTGCAGGAAAGCATTATTCTTGAAGTATTGACACAGCTTAAAAGGGAGCTGCTGAGCAGGGCAGGGGGAAAATAAGGAACACATCCAAAGCCGTGCAAGAGCAAACTGTGAAATGCATCTAACAATGGATTTTTGAAATTATAACAAATGTTTTACAGGCATCATATGTTGGCAGACTCATCGCTAAAACAATACATCATTCGGGACACCATTTTAAAGCTGAGTTAAGTAATCATAAATGGGCTCTTGAGAGTTCCCATTATCCTGCTTAATAAACCACCTCAAAACAGTGGTGTAGACCACAAGCATTCATTTAATCATAATTCTATAATCCAGGCTGGGCTCAGGAAGGTGGTTCTTCTTCTGGTCTAAGTTGTGTTCACTCATGCAGCTGTAGTTCATCCAGTGGTTGTAACTGGAAATACAAGATGGCCTCATTCACACGTCTGTCAGCTTGGCTAGGATGGCTGCAACAGCTGGAAATATGCTGCCTATCTCTGTCTGTCCGCATGATCTCTGAAGCAGAGTAGCCAGAACTCCTTGTGTGGGAGCCTAGGGTTCCAAGAGAATAGAGCTGGAAGCCACCAGAGCTCTGAAGGCTTCCACACAAAACTCGCATGTCCTCACTTTTACCACATTCTATTAGTGAATACAAGTCATGATGCCAGCTCAGATTCCAGGGGATGGGAAATGGACTTGACTTCTAGATGGACTTGACTTCTATACTTCACTTCTTTATTCACCACTTGAGTTTTAAAGAAAACAGTGGACTTTGTTATCTGTGGAAAACACTCGCATCAGTGTTGATGAATACACTCTCTAAAATGCTGGCCAGGGGCGCCTGGGTGGCTCAGTCATTAAGTATCTGCCTTCGGCTCAGGGCGTGATCCCGGCGTTATGGGATCGAGCCCCGCATCAGGTTCCTCTGCTGGGAGCCTGCTTCTTCCTCTCCCTCTCCACCTGGTTGTGTTCCCTCTCTCGCTGTCTGTCTCTCTCTGTCAAATAAATAAATAAAATCTTTTTAAAAATTTAAAAAAATAAAATAAAATGCTGGCCAACTGATGATCTCAGAAATCAATTTCAGCAACATTTACTAGTAAAAAGGAGAGAGACTACATACAAACAGATGGTGATAGTATGTGTGAGACCTCGGGAAAAAAATAAAACACATACATAGGGAATGGCTAATACTGGAAGAGGCAGACAGTGCATTTCTAGCCATCTCCAGCTCTGTCTTTCTTACACATCATCATCACCATCATCTCCATCATCATCAAATATCCCAAGCTCTTTCACCCTAGTAACAATATCCCACTAGGACCTTTATCTCGCATTAATCCATCCTTCTATTCGTCTGTCCACTGTGCTAGACGTCAATGATATAAAAATAAACCACACGCAGACATTTCATTCAAGAAACCCACAATTCTATAATTACAGCAAAAGTTGAGGAGTGACGTAACAGAGATAAAGAGGGCTCTGCAGAGCTGTGGTGTTAGGTTAGATCCCTAGAGTCCGTAACCCAGTCTTTTGAGAGATGAGTAGGAGTCTGCTGGCCACATAAAACACATACAAAGTCAGGGAGGCAAGAAAAACTGTAGTGCTCAGAAAACTGAGAGTAGTTCAGTGTGAAGGAAAGACATGGTATGTATAGGAAATAAATCGATGATGAGGCTAGAGACAGAAGCAGGATTTCGTATGTCATTCTAGGAGACTGTATCTTAACCCGTGCAGGTAAGGAGGCACTGAACAGGAGAGGTCCCTCCAAGCAGCCTAGTTCTTGAGGTCATTTTCTTTCTTTCTTCTTCCTGAGCACCACCAGTCCTAGTGTCTCCCCGTCAGTGAATAACACTACAGACACATAGTATAGTAAATGGTTCTCAATGCTATCAGATGTCATTTCACTACTGCTCTTTAAAATTTTTTCCTAATTCTCAGTTTTAGATGATGGGGACGCTCTGGCTATTTCTGCACAGTGGCTTAACGTGCGGGTTTTCCTGGAGGCAGTTGTTAGGATTATTAATGTCCTACATAGAGCTGAAATCAGTGCAATGGAGGAAGAAGAAGTGAACGAAGCAGATAAAATAGAGAAGGAGAGGGAACTGTGACATGCCTTAATGTCAAAGACATAAAAATCAATTCCTTTGTTCTGCTCAGTGAAATACAGAGACAGTTGTTTAACACCCCAGCAGAACAAACATAATGTGTGCAGAAAGAGTCAAGGGGTAATTAAGGAGGGCAGTTCGTAAAGACTAAACTGTAATTTACATTAATTAACATAAGCCATATCCGTTGTCTACCAACTGTATCTCTGGCACATTAACAGACCTGAGCCGTATGTATAGTGACAAATGAAATAGACTTGTTTCTGCTCTCAGTGCTTACCATTCTTCTCCCAATTGGCGTTTGATGGAAACCTTGGAATTCATTGTCAAGACCTGATTTTCTTACTAACAAAGTGAGAGGTAAGGAATGGCACTTTTCCTAGGGAACTTAAGAATTAACAAAAACTCCTCCTATCCTTGGGTTGGCTGAGATGCTGTCAGGACTTACACATTGCCACGACATGGGGTTTTTCCTTTGTCTGGAATAGAAGGCAGAGGGGAAGGTCAAGAAAACTGTTGAAGGCTGGTACAGAATCAGGCTGAGGACTAGGGCTTCTCTTCTCTCCTCTATAGGAAAGGAAACTCTCTCCGAATGTTACCGTGGACTTAAATCTAAAGTATACAACGACAAGATGAATGGCTTCATTAAGGATGTACTGTTCTCTAGCACATGTTTTTCCATGGAAATTAGATACTATAAAGTTTCTCAATCCAAGAAGTCTACAATTCTTCCCCCTTCAAATGGAATTTAGAATCTAGTTTCAGTTTATTCTTTGTTTGGAACTCAGTCCCTAATTTAGGTACAGGTCATTGCCTAGACCTGTTTGCCCAGTGATTAAAGGTTAACTTTACGGTAATGGTTCTAGAAAGCATCTTCCATTTCTAACCAAACTGCAAGACCCACAAAATTGGAGGCTCAATTTTGATGCTTTTTAGACATAGATCTTGGGGATATTAGCTGGTTGAGAGCTTGAAGTTTATGGCATCGATCAATGGAATGTATTGAAGGACAGAGATGATCCTGAAAAAACCACCTTTCTGGACCTTGATATCTAAATCAACACATGAGACTTAGCAGTCCCCTCAGAATTCTTCAGAATTCTCACCTGTAGGCTTCTCACCTCCTTCAGTTGATCCCACTCTGCTTGGATGTGGTCAGAGGGACATGTGGCTGCTTCCCCACCAAGCATTAAATATGAATAATCTATTCATTTTGGAAAGTCTGGGAAAACAATGAGAATTTAATGACTCTGCTAAGATCAATTAAAATAAGACTATCATACGACATTTTATAAGATTTTCATTTCTACTCCCAAGCTCTTTAATCTAGCCAATTTAGAATAGGACTCCACGCTGGAAGCCAAACTTGTAATTTGGAAGTAAGATGATGGGCTTTTCAATTTAAAGTCCCCCGCCTTCCCCCTTTTTTTATTACAGCCAAATGCAACATGCTGTTTTAAGATTCTCTGGATTATAAACATTTATGTCCAATCCTCTTTTAAAATTATTTTCTTTTCCAAACTTTAAGAGGCTAGACCTATTAAAAAGTTTAAAATTTCCTAAGTCTTAGTTTAGGAGGAAGAACAAAAATGGTTTCTACTATTCAACCTTTTGCATGTACAAATTCAAGGTTCTGTTTTTACAGAAGAACCTTTTTCCAAATTTATTTCCAGCTACTTTGTTTTCCTTGAGGGACCTTTGAAACACTATATTGCTACTTTTCATGTTTTTTATTTGCCCTGTGGAACAATAAAAGCTCAAAGGTTCATAAATATGCATTCTGTAAATGTATCATGCTGACAAAGTGTTGCTCAGATAGCTGTTTTTGCCTTTGGGGAATGAATAAGTTTACAGCATGCTTAAAGAGAAAAAAGAAAAAAAGAGAACAGAGGAAATGGAAAGAAGGGGAAGAGAGAAAACTGGAGATAAACAAAAAGGAGGGGGAAGAAATGAGGGGGAAATTAAAGAGCCCCAACAACAAATGAGGGGAAGAAAGAATCCATAGGGAATGAAAAATGCAAAAGCAAATTAGAGACCAAAGTGCAGCCATATTTTATAAACGTTTTATAATGTCGAAGAAGAGAAAGAAATCTGTTGTTCTACCAAAGATCTGAAGTTGTTTTTTCTCCCCCTCAAAATGATTTGAACTGAGCAACACGCCATACCTATATTCTCATTTGTGTCAGGCTTTTCTTAAAATAAAATTTGAACACAAGGGTTTTGTCCTTATTAATTCCAATTCCCTCTGGAATGAATCTAGTTCTGCTTCATTCAACTCAAATTAGATAAACCATAGGTCTGATGATTATCAAAATGCAAGGAATGGAAAGAGGAACACATTTCAATGACAGAAGTGAGAACACCTAAATACACTAATCTCTACGGAACTGTGCTAATGAGCGTAAGTGCGGATATTAGTGAACTAAAGCTCTGATTTGGATTAAGTTTGTCAGGTGTAGAAGTGATTATTGGTTAATCCTATGTTAACAGTTTCTGCTCTCGTAAGAATGAACTGTGCGATTTAGAATTCTTCACGTTTTTGAAATAAAAAATTTTTATACAAAAAAATAATTAAGATTGGAAGAAAACGTAAACAAAATAACATTTTTATTTAGGAGAAAGGAAAAAATGTCTAAGAAATAGTAAAATTACTGGGGAAGAAATTTTCAAAATATTTCACTGGGCAGTCTCTAGTTCATCAGTAATTATTACCAACTGTAGTATGCCACAGACTTTTTTTTTAAAGATTTTATTTATTTATTTGACAGAGAGAGAGACAGCCAGTGAGAGAGGGAACACAAGCAGGGGGAGTGGGAGAGGAAGAAGAAGGCTCCCAAGGGAGAAGGGAGCTGGACACGGGGCTCGATCCCAGAACCCTGGAACCATGCCCTGAGCCGAAGGCAGATGCTTAACGACTGAGCCACCCGGGCGCCCCTGCCACAGACACTTTTATCACTGAAAATGATCAGTGAAAATATTGAAAAGAGCTAATATTCTTAATTTAGATTTTAAAAGAGCAACAGTTTATTTAAAATTTTAAATTTAGAACTAACCACCTCAGAACTAACCACCTATCATTTCTTTACTTGACACCTTACTTGACCATGGGATTCTCAGCCATCGTTGGCTGGGTAGAAGCCCCTTCCCAATCTCCTGCCTTCAATGAGTTGCTTCCTCCAAGATTTCCTCAAAATCCCACAATTATGCAGTCAAAATAGTTCTTCGATACTTTACAAAAGTTGTTATTTCATTGGTGTTTCTGTTCATTTATTCAGTGGACATTGCATTATATTCAGCTGTTCTCTGAGGAGTTTCTCGTCACAGAGAGATGACACACTAAATATAACAGGATGTACTAAGTGCTCTGAGAGAGAGGAAGAGAGATCCGAAATGCAACGAGAAGTGCTTAACTCTGTCTGGGAGGAACACAGAGATGATGATATCTGAACCGGGCCCTAATGGTTCATCAAGCAGAGAAATGGGGTAGAAGCATGAACAAAGGCATCAAGACACAGGATGTGTTCAAGGAGGTGTGTGGGACAGAAGGCAGATAATATGCTTCAAAGAATGAGGACCAAGAGAGACAAGGCTGGGAAGGCCATTTGGGAAAAGCCTTATAAGGCAGGCTGAAAGTGGGCTTATCCTGTGGCTTTCAAAATTCTGACCGTCAGTCAAAAAAGAAATACTTAATATATGCAGCCCAGTGTATACGCAGTAAAGTAAAAGTTTCACAAAACAGAACTTACCCTTCCAATTTACAAAACACTAATACTTCTATTTAATTCTATTCTATTTCATTTTGTGAAGGTCCATTATAACCCTCCAAGTTGACAGTGACCTCAGTCTGAAAGACAATTTGCTATAGGCAATTGGTTTTAGAATGTGAATAATTCATGTGATCCAAGTTTTAGGAAGAAAAATAATGCCAGAGGAGAGATGGTTTGGAAAATGGAAGAACTGGAATCAGGAAGTCTGGGAAGGACAGTGGGTAAAGTGGTCTGGGCAAGAGATCTAGAGTTAAAATGGCAGAAAAGCAGAGTGTTCCTTAGTGTCAGATTTGAAGAATTAATTCATACTAAGGGGTGGTGATTTGTTATATTGCTACTCTCGGGATTATTTCCATTTCAAAGTAGGCCTTTGAGAAAGAGAGTTGTAAAGACAAAGGAATAGCTCCTGAATAAGAGAAAACTTGGGAGCACATCCTTCTGGATCTACTCAAAATTACTTCCTTAGGGGAGACCCTGTGTGTGTTCTGGGCTTCGGCTATGCCCAGTTGGGGGTGGAGTGGCTGGTACCAGAAATAGGTATTTACAAGTAGGATGAAACCATGGCGAGGCATGGTTTGCCCCACCACCTACACCCCTCCCCCACCACCAGCCCCCTCCCCGTTTTTTTTTTCTAAAGAATCCCATCATTCCTGTGTTGGAGCAAAGGTCTCCTCTAACGAATTGTGAGTGTGAGTAATCTGTCATCTCAATATTTTCAAACTGTGTGTGAAGCGAGGACTTGACACACTGAAGGAGGAAGACACCATCCTAGCATCTGTGTGTCAATTCTTTATCGCCTTGTAAAAATTGTATAAATAATGTTAAAACAATATAAAGGGAAAGATACTCATTGTCTCTACCATCTCAATTATTTCCTCTTTTTTTTTTTTTTGAGTGGTGGTCCTAGTATATGTACAATTTGAATTCCACTTTTCACCATCTTAAACATTTCCAATTGTTACATGATCTTCATAGAATTGAAGCCTGAGGCATTTGCCAGTTTCCATTTACAAAGCATTTACAAATGTCCCCATTTTTCCAAACTCAGCTTTAAATGCACACATCCGTGCAAACTCCAATTTCCAAAGGAAGGAATAAATTTGAAATGGGAGATAATACAATGTGATTCACCTCAAGTCTCTCAGAAAATAGGTTCTAGAATTTGAATTCAATGCTGTGTTTGTATCACATCTTTCCAACTATAGTTCAAGGTTGAGCCTTTCCTGCATGGCAAGTAAATGTAGATTTCAAACTAATGCTAAAGTCCGTATGGACTAAATACAGTGGAATTTAATTCTTCATTATACTATTTCATCTCGTCTAAATGAGTATTGAGATCCAATGTGAATCCTCCTTGTTAAGCAAACAGCTCTCTTCAGGATGCCGGTTTCTTCTTCAAAGGCCTTTTGTTTTATGGGGTCTTCGATATTTCTCCATTTCATCTCCATTTCATTCACATCCCATCCCCTAAGCCCAAATGACATTCCTTAACAGATGAGCCTCTTATTATAATTTTTTTCTTCTCTCATACTTTGATTTCATCCCCTTTTACCTTTTTTCATGCTTTCTGAAGAAAGCCCTCCTCTTCTGAAGCAATTTCATCACATCACTGAGGCTTCTTTGAGGAAAACTTTAAAAGCCAGCTTTTGTGTGCTCCCCATCCACTGACCTCGAAGAACCCCACAAAATCAGCTACCGCTGTGGCTAAAAACAAATCAAAATAGGCCCCCGAGCATATCTTATTTATTTTTTATATTTATTTATTTATGGGTTGTGCTCTGCATTTAGAAGTTGATTCCAAGAATTTTTCTTGATTCTAGGACAGTCCTGGGTATGGATATTGAGAGAAAATGTTACTAAATGAAGAAAAGAAAAAAAAAAAAGTAAACTGTCACCCAGGATTCTATCAGCCAGGAATCTCAGTTAACAGGATGTGCACATTTCTCAGTACCCTGATAATCCATTACCATAATGACGATCTGAGCTTCTGCAAGTTCCGGACGGCTGGCTGAGTAGTCAAAGATCATTACGGGCAGCACAGTTTCACAAAGATGTTCTTAATTCCTTGAAAATTAGTTTTCCCTAGATCTTGTAGATGAGAAATGTATACAATTTTATTGCCCACGTATTCAGAATCTTTGTTAAGATTCCAAAAAAAACAACAAAGAAAACATACCATGTATTGTATGTGTACAGATTTATTCATTGACTCCTTCATAGATTAAATGATTATGTTTATGTTACTTTCACGCGAAGCTATATGCTGAAGGCTTTAAATGTAAAGATCTCCCCCCTTATTTCATCCTTATAATCTCATCTCTAGCACCAATAGCTTATTCTGTTCCCTTAACCCTGGCAGGTACTCTCTTATCTTCCACTGCCCACACCTTTTGTCAGCTCTGCCTGGAGCCCTGTTCAGCCACCTCTCCCTCTCCTGTAGGTTTTACCAGGCAGATTTCTACTTCTCCTTCATGCTTCTGACTCAACTAGTTTCCTTCATTAATACACTTTAAGTTTATATATATATATAAACACTTATTTTTTAACTGTACACGCACATGTGCTATCCTCAGCACGTTGGAACTGAGTTAGGATTCACTGGGCTTCCTCTATTACTCTTTTCCACTATGTATTTATATAATTACATAGTATATGTCCCACTGTATATTCATATAGTGATAGTGGCCTTTTTGAACTTACCATTTACAAAGTATTTACCCATTCCCACCTCCACCCCCCATTTTCTCCAAACCAGTCTTAAACTGACTCATCAATTATAGGTATAACTTAGGTTTACCAAAAAAAAATCACACTGATCAGCAAAACTTATCCAGAGAATTGACATTGGCCAGCCATCAAAAGATTGCTGAATGAATGTACTTTTAGATATTGTAAGTAAAATTAAAGTTTTGTGTTGAATAGATATTTTTTTAATTTTTCCTCACTTAAATTATTTTTTTTCATTAATCAACAATCAGTGTTAATTGGATTAGATCAGAGGACTTCTGCGGTTTTATTATTAATCAAGAAAATGAGAACCAAAGAGCTTAAGGCTCTTGTCTGAGGATGCATCTAGCATAAATGGGGCCAAAACTCAGCCTCAAATCTCTATGGATTCAAAGTCAAAGGCTCTTTCTATTAGGCTTCACTTTCTCTTGGTTTATAAAAACAACTTCAGCCAAGACTTACAGTTGCATGAGCATAACTATTTCATCTTAACTCCTCTAAAAACACATTGATCTCTATAGGATTAATTCATGTGAACAAAATAAACCTAAGACCAATTTTTCAAAAGATAGCCTTCATTTACCACATAAAATTAAATTACTCTTAAAAAAAAAAAAAAGAAGGAAAGAAACCAACTGTTCTCCAGGTGCAATTGAATTTTCCCATTTGGCCATTTCTTTCTCATTTAGAAACATAAGCAGTCAATACAGAGCATAACTAAGCCCAGCTATTGACCTCAACAGGTCGATATGGATGTTCAATATTAGTCAGACATAGCTCAGTTGTCAAATTTGCACTTGAGGAAAAGATTACTGTTTCAGTTCTTATTACTTATTCCAGGAACCAACTGATTCCCTACGGTCCTCTATGTAACCTATCTGTCATATTCAAAGCAAAGCTGCCTTCAAATGCAATATTGACCTTAGAGAGCAATCCTGTAGGAAGAGAAATTGTTCCTGGTCTGAGTTTTTGTGCTTCAGCCACAGACTTATCCTAATCCTTGCCGACCACCTTGCTCTAGGGGAACCGGAACCATGCAATATACCAACCGGGCCACACAGCATGGGGCGGTGGGGGGGGGGTTCTGAGCACCAATAATGTAATCCTATGTTTCCTACATTTATTATTCAATGAAATTTGACTATGCCTTTCATTCCAAAAGTCAACAAATAATTGTAATAGTCAACTGAAAAGATTATAGAGACGATTTAGAGAGACCAGTGAAAATGCAAGCTCATCTTCAGGAAGCAGGAGGATGAAATTCCCTCTTCTACAGGCATGAAATCTCTGGTGTGGGGGGCGCCTGGGTGGCACAGCGGTTAAGCATCTGCCTTTGGCTCAGGGCGTGATCCTAGCGTTATGGGATCGAGCCCCACATCAGGCTCCTCTGCTATGAGCCTGCTTCTTCCTCTCCCACTCCCCCTGCTTGTGTTCCCTCTCTCGCTGGCTGTCTCTATCTCTGTCGAATAAATAAATAAAATCTTTAAAAAAAAAAAAAAAGAAATCTCTGGTGTGTAACTCTACGAAGAAGGCACCATGCACGTCTCTTCCCCCAACTCATAAGCACAAGCATGTACACAGGTCCTCACTCAGGAAAACAGCATCAAGGCGAGGTACTTGCACATACTAAATAATACAGCACAAATTACGTGTTTGAAGAGAGTCGTGTCGGAAGACGATGCACAACAATGCTACTCACTCTACAAACTGTAGTAGAAGAATTAAGTTGATTGTGCCATATTTTGCAGGAGAAAACAGACAAGTTTGGGAAAGCATTCATGGTGGAAAGAAAATATGGGTTCTAAGATTTATATTCCCAGAGATCCTCTCCTCCCATAACCCTGCACGTAAAACTACCTATCCTTAGTCCCTTCATCCTCGATCTCTCAGACACATCCGATGCTCACGAGCTCCCCAATCCCTTCCAATTAGAATGGAGAAAAACAGGGAATGCCTCCCCAGATAAATCTCCATAATCTCAGGGTCTGAGTGTGGTACTGGTTAGACATTGCCACTCTCACAGGATAGCTATGTAAAAATTAATAATAAAATAATCTCCTTCACCAGTTCAGCTGTGATTCTGTGAAAGAATATTTGGCAACTAATTGATAAGGGGAAAACATATCAGTTCATGCTCGTTAGTGCCAGTTCATTAAGCCATGACGCCATATGTTGGGTTTTTACTGGGCATCTAGTGTGTGCTGGTAACGAGCTAGGCGTGAGACACAGCTCCAGGCCTCAAAGAGCTCCATGTCTAATGCAAGGGGTGCACATACAAACGTAGCATGATGGCAAAGTAGGGGCACAAACAAGGTGGGAAAGTCGGGATACACTTCAAGGAAGAAGGACTAAAATTAGATCTTAAAGAATAAGCAGAAATTTGTCAATTGGAGAATAGATAAGAAGCACAGAGACTATTATTTGAAAAGACTTAGAGTAATGAAAAGGTTTGGTAAGGTAAAAAAAAAGTGGCAAAGTGGTGAGGGCTGACTGGTAAGAGAGAAGGTATAGGAAGGGGTGGAGAGAGAAGAGGAAAGGAGGAAGGGAAGAAGGGAGGGAGGGAGGGAGGGAGGGAGGAAGGAAGGAAGGAAGGAAGGAAGGAAGGAAGGAAGGAAGGAAGGGAAAGAGTTGAGGTCTAAAAGACCATATATACCATACTGAGGATTTGAGTCAGACATTTATCCCAGAGCCTATGACAATGCAGCAGAAGTTTATAAGCTTGGGAAAAGGTGAGACATTATCAGATAAGTTTGCTGAAGAGAGATCCTAGCACCATGTTTGGCACTAACAGGCACTCCATATGTAGTTGATGATGGAAAAGGAATACGAAGCCTGTATGGGAGGGGAAATACCGTGAAGGGAGACTAATTTTACAATTATTCAACTACAGGTGGGAGAACTAAGGGCATCTTAATAGGCAGGAACTGGGTAAACCAGCAGGAGGGTCTGACTCAGCACATGTTAAAAAGTATAACTGACCCAACTAGTTTAGAGGTTGAATGTTAAGGAGAGAGGAAAGAGAACTCCTGGATTTCATGTTTGTGGATGGCGTTACCTATAATGGAGAGACAAAAGATAACAGAAGGATCGAATTTCTATGAGAAAGTTTGTCACTATCCCTTTTGTAATTCTATATGTATTTATAAAGTATCTTTAACGTGCCTCCCTGTTAGGTTTAAATTGCATGATTGCTTATGACATATTGCTTGGTACAGAGTAAGTGCTCAGTTTTATTTATAGAAGAAAGAAAGAAAGGATCGAGGGAGGGGGAATAAAGGAGAAAGTTGAGAGATGGTAGTAGAAGTGGGTCTAGAGTTCAGGAGAGAGGTGCACAGGTCAGCAAATAGGATCATTCTCATAAAACCCAGACTTGATTTGAAAGCCGTTGAATCAGGGCTGTTGTGTAAATGCAGCTTTTACTCCTCCATTCCAATATCGATTCTGAAAATCAACAAATTTCTTCCTGGCTTAAGGGCATTTTTATATATGCATATATATTTCTAGTGAAGTTGCAGCTACACGATTAATGTTTTAAAAGATTTATTTATTTATTTATTTATTTATTTATTTATTTATTTATTTATTCAAGAGGGAGGAAGGGCAGAGAGAGAGGAAGAGAGAGACTCTCAAGCAGACTCCCTGCTGAGCACGGAGCCCGATGAGGGGCTCGATCCCACGACCCTGAGATCATGACCTGAGCTGAAACCAAGAGGTGGACGCCTCATGGACTGAGCCCCCCAGGCACCCTACATGATTAATTTTTAAAGTAGTATCTATAACTGAAATAGTATTCTATCTCAATGGTAAAGCATCTTGAAAATGTAGTGACCAGTTATTGTTTCCTTGCGTTCCCATATGGAGCACTACAATGTCCTCAGTAACACATTTGCACTGTCCCATCTCAAATGATAAGATGTAAGTACTCGGCAAACTGCGGGCATTCTAACAGACGCAGTCTGAGAAATGAATCCCCGAAGCCGAAGTTTTCAGGATCTACAACAAACGTACCCCTACTGTATTTAAGCAACAACCATCACTTGGCCACTTTGCTGCTTAAATACTGAGCTCATCTCTGATCATTTTGATACTGTCTTTACCAAGTATGTTTTAGATTAAGGATAGAGATTATCAGCATATCATAAGAAGAAACAGAGAAGGAAAAATTACACAGGGTAAGAAACACTCTGAATGTTTTAATATGTAGAATCAAATATTCTTTTACACTTAACTCGATTTTGTCTTTAATATAGGCCTGACTTAATACGATATGACTGACGTACTCTCCTTGTTTCATCTATTGTAATGTTCTTCAATCGCCCGAGCATTCCTTAATCAAAAGAAGAGTTCCTTACCACCCTTGGATATCAAAGGAGAAGGTTTCTATAGCTATTACTGAACCAAAGAATGATTTTTTGAAGAACCTAAGGTGAAACATTGAAAAATCCTTTCGGGATACATCTGAAAAATGCCACATGTGTGTTTCCTCCAAGTATCTGATGCAATCCATCAAAAGACTAATAAAAACACAGGCCCACACTCACTTGATACGCGTATTCATTTCTCCTATTCTCTCGCATTTTCTGTATGGCCGCAGATCTGCTCATCTTACTCATGCGGAGTATAGCAGAACTGGGTAAAAACGCCAGCCCTGATTAACGAGTCAGGTGAGGAAATGACCTCTGAAATGCTTTCATTTCAATAAACCTTTTATGCTAAGGAGCCAGGCCAGGGGAGGAGAGACATCGTCATGGTAGAGCAGAAGATATGTAACACACGAACAATAGTTAAGATTTCCCGCATTGATTCATGTCCTATCTGCGGCCATAATGTCACTAGGTGAAAGTTATTTAATTACTTTGTTCTGGAAACCCCAGCCTTTTTGGTTCAAAAGAAGGCATTTATAAAGCCTACTTGGAATTAAGATAATTAGCACATATCCCATTATTCAAAAGCTCAATCCTGTGAGAATAAATAATTACAAAATTCAATTCAGAAATGACTAGACTTTTTTTTTTTAACTGTGGCTGGCGAACAGAGTCTTTTTTTTTTTTTTCTTTTTAAGATGGAAACCTACTCATTTGAAAACAGAAGTTGTTAACTTGCTCCTTGAATTTAACATCTGGTAACATTTTCGTCTTTTGCAAACTAGTAAAATGTTATAGTATTTTGGACAGTGAGAGTTCAGTGCCAGAAGAAATTTTATCAGTACAAAGAGACTACAAAAATAGGTTTCTTACTGGGCCACAGGGTTTCTTAATGTTTATCTTACTACATAAAAAAGAGCGCTGCAGGGAAGGTGCTATTTCCCCGTAATTTCTCTAGGAATTAATTTAGGGAGAACTTAATGGCAAAGAATGGGATACAACTATTCCCCTAGACTGGGTTAATGCGTGGAGTGAAGTCCGCTGTTGTTTGAATCTTTCAGGGCTTGAAAGACTTTATGACACTGCCACTTCGGGGCAATCAGTCTCCCTCTTATTCTATCAGTTGCATCTATCTTTTATTGGGCGACATTTATCATCCACTGATTTGGTTTTGGAAAACAACCTTGACTTCTATCACTGTCTGATATCCAAAGACAAACATATTCCCTATGACCAGCAAACTTTTAATATGGAAACATGAACACCCGTGGGGACCCTGAGCAGAGAGTCATCAGAGAGTGTTCAGGCCTGTGCCCACCACGAAGGAGTAGAAACGTGCGACAGCCCACAGAGCTGGTCGATGACAGGTGTAGTGAAGGAAACATGCTGTGGAGAGAAGCCTCAGGACGTAGATTCTGGTTCTCGCACTTACAGAGACTTGCTCCAGTCCTTTAAACTCTCTGAACCTCAGTTTTCTCATCTGGACACTGGGGAAATAAGACGCAGGCATTAAGATAATTTGTGAAAAGCAACTAGCCTAGTGCCTGACAGTAGCAAGGGTCGCCAACAGACGGTATTTGTGTTATTCCTGTAGGGGGCACTGTCCGAAGCATAAATTGACAGGAACTATTTTAAAATATGGACCTGTACCCCTGAAACAAATAATACGTTATGTTAATAATAAAAAAAATTTTTTTAAATATCAGCCTCCTTATGACTGTGAGCAGAAAGAAGCTAGAAGAGCATGGGTGAGTGTGTGTGCATGTACACACACACACACACACACACACAGAGATAAGTTTATATTTGACCATAGTCATATAACATAAAAGTGAAACATTTGTCTATTCAATCTTCCAAAGTGTCTGTATACAAATAAATTATTCAGCAAGGACTTCGAAGCACAAATTATTTCTCTGAGGACAAGGAGGGTTATACCCAATAAATGTTCTGATTAAAAGGTTCTGGCTAGGTCTGATTTGTCTGTGGTATTATAGAAACAATTTAGAGGGCAGAAAGAGAATTAACACCTTTTCAAAAACAAAACAAAACAAAAATCATTAAAAAATCTTGGTTACAGATAAAATATTACCGTTACCCAAATGTTCTATGCGGTACTCAAATGAAAATGAAGGGAGACATTCATATGAACAGGACTTACCTACAAAGAAAAACATGGTTTGTTTTATTGTTATTAAAGTAACATAATTGCCAATGTTGTTTAAACATTTACTATGTGTCTGGCACATGCTAAGTGCTTTTTCATGAGTTATCTTATCGAATCCCGACAACTCTGCAAGGAAAAATGAAAGCTGAAAAAAGTTGGTAATTTATCCAAAATCTCACAACTACAAAGAGAAATAAAGACCCTGGCCCTTACTCTAGGTCTGTCTGATTACAAAACACCTTAGCCTAAGGTGTGCCTCTGAAATCACAGTATTTTTAAAAGTTATGTGAGATTAGAAAACAGATCGATTTCCAAAAACAACAACAACAAAATTTCATTCAACAAAATTATCTGGCATTTTCCTATGAAAGAGAAGACAATGTGTGTACAACCTTATGATCAATGTACCACAAGGATGCATGTTAAATATATGCAAAATGAAAAACTTGAAAATGTGCAGTTAGTTACGATAGACAACAATGATAGCAATGAAGCCCTCCAAGAATTGGTGGCACTGGGGCACCTGGGTGGCGCAGTTGTTAAGCGTCTGCCTTCGGCCCAGGGCGTGATCCCGGCGCTACGGGATAGAGCCCCACATCAGGCTCCTCCGCTAGAGCCTGCTTCTTCCTCTTCCACTCCCCCTGCTTGTGTTCCCTCTCTCACTGGCTGTCTCTCTGTCTCTGTCAAATAAATAAATAAAATTAAAAAAAAAAAAAAAAGAATTGGTGTCACTAAGTTGGAGAATGGGGATAAAGTTAAACTTGTCTTCAGAATGTCGTGACAAAAACAAGATGCTTTGCATGGAAAGCTTTATCAAAACCATTGATCTATAAGGATAAATTCCCCTTTCGTGTTACATCAGTAAGAATGAAACTTCATGGGGCACCTGGGTGGCTCAGTTGGTTAAGCGTCTGCCCTCGGCTCAGGTCATGATCTCAGGGTTCTGGAATCAGGGCTCCGTGCTCAGCGGGAAGTCTGCTTCTCCCTCTCCCTCTGCCGCTCCCCTTTCTTGTGCTCTCTCTCTCTCTCTCAAATAAATAAATAAAATAATTTTTAAAAAAGAATGAAACTTCACTCACTGATTTCACAACAGGAAACTATTTGTAAGTCAAACCTGAGCAGAGCGAAAAGAACGCAAAAATAGTATTTTAGGCTGGAAAGTTGAGGAGTCCCTGCACCTCTGTGGTCCTTCATCAGTAACCTCATGTTACGGGAGAAGCAGCGGAGCATCGTGGTAAGTGGCTTGGGAGGGACTCCAGCTCAGCTCAGTACATGTGTCACTTTTGGCAAGTTACTCACCCTCCTTGTGTGTCAGTCTCAAAATATAAAATGGAGAAAATAATAGTATCCACTTCACGGGGTTTTACCAAGGATTAAATGATGCGTAAAGCATTTAGAACAATACTCAGCCCAGGGTAGATTAGTTTTCCGTTAAAAAAATTATTTTGAGTTGCATATCTAAATAAGAAATATTGAACTCTTGCTAAGAATAACTAAAATGTATCGACTGCTTGCCCTGTGTCAAGTGCTAAAATAAGTTCCTCGTTTAAGTTAATTTATTGAATTCTTGCAATACGTTTTTGAGGTAGGTACTGCTCAGATAAATGAGGTAATGGTCTCAGGGCTGATAAACTGTAGAACTGAGAGTCAACCCAGGCCATCTGGCTCCACAGTCCCCATTTTTAATTAGAAAACATAATTATTCTCCCAAATACAGGAAGGAAATCTCAGCACTAAAGGCAGAGGGGATTGGTTAAGGATAAGTATCAAATGAGTTCTTAAACTGGCTTATTTTTAGATTAATCAAAATAAACTGAGACAACATCTTACATTGTCTTTAAGTTAAGAGGAGTGTGTGTATGCTTAATTTGTCAGAGGTCATTTATGTGAGTCTAAAACATATATCCGAGCCCTTGCACTTCCAGTATTGATTTAGTTCACCATGAACAGACAGACAGAAAGTAGCCACATAGATTAACCGTGACCTAATTATGTTAGCCTTGCTCCCTACAGGAACTTTCCATCTTAATTATTAGCTCTATAGTGGACTAAAGACAAACCCTTCTATCCTTTGTTGTCCTCAAGCTGTGCTCTTGGAAATCCACAGATAACAGCTATCATTTACTGGAATCTATCATGTTGCATGTACGGCACTAGCCCAAGGCTTCCCAAACAACATTAAGTTAAAAATATTCTACGGGTTGTAATTAGGTGAGCCACAGGGGAAAAAGAAAATTAAAGTCCCAAACAAATAAGTTGATATGTTTACTGTTCACCAGGTTTCCTTTTTTTAATGCAGATTTTCTCAGAGCCATTAATATATTTGCCAGTATGTGTACTGTGAACCTCTAAGAAGGGGATTTAGTAAAGTAGTTTTTCCTACATTTATACGACCACAGAGACTTTAGTTGTTAGAGCACAGATTTATATCTCCTGGAAGTAAGTGATCCCCAGAACACACTTTAGTATAATGGCACTTTAATGTTATCTCTGTTTTACACATTACAATTTTCAAAGATAGGTAGTATTATCTCCATTATGTGACTGAACGTAAAGCTAGAGATGTCAAGTAACTTGGCTGAGGTTATATTTATTATGTGGCTGTGACAGGATTCAAACTCAGGTCTAACCTGGTACAAAGGGTTCTACTCTTTTCACTACCCCACGCTGCTTCCCCCACAAAAAAATGGAGCAACGCGTTCCAGAAGGCCAGCTGCCTACACGCTCCCCAACTTTCTTCCTCCCAGAACCTCCAGTTACCACCAGCATAAACCTGACATTTGCATGAATAGAAAGAAAACTTATGTCCTTGATTCTTTCCTCCTCCTCTTCCTCCCCTGTAGGGCAAAGTACGCCCCAGAGATGTGAGATCGGACTCTGAGATGGAAGATTTTGGAAAAATTGAAATTTTGATCCACCAGAGCATGAATACAAAAATCTCTTTCGATGACCACGAGGAGCCCCCAAGCCTTCCCTCTGGAGAAATTCAGGCCTTTTGTTGCCTGGGTGAATTATAACAGTCAGACCTTGCTATTAGTGGGGAGGTTGGGATGAGGCAGCATGCAATCAAATGTCATTTAGGAGCTCATGAATCATACATTTACCTTTCATAGTTGCAAGAATCCTATTTCTCCCTATGGATAAATTTCCTTCCTTTGGATAAATAAAAGTAGCCCTTCTTTTTCCTCTAGCACATCAAGACTTTTCTAATGAAACTGTACCCCTATTTCACACCACTCAAAAATAACTCAAAATGGATAACACTTAAACATAAGACCTGATAACATAAAACTCCTAGAAGAAGAAAATATTGGTCTTGGCATCGGTTTTTGGACAGGACACTAAAAGAACAAATAGCAAAAGCAAAAATCACCAAAAAGGACTACATCAAAGTCAAAAGTTCCTGCAGAGCAAAAGAAACAATTAACAAAACAAGAAGACAACCCGCAGAATGAGAGAACATTTTTGCAAACCACGTGTTGGATAAGGGGTTAACATCCAAAATATATAAAGCACTCAATTTAATAACAAAAAAATACAATTAAAAAGTGGGCAGAAGGGGGCGCCTGGGTGGCACAGCAGTTAAGCGCCTGCCTTCGGCTTGGGGCGTGATCCCGGCGTTATGGGATCGAGCCCCACATCAGGCTTCTCTGCTATGAGCCTGCTTCTTCCTCTCCCACTCCCCCTGCTTGTGTTCCCTCTCTCGCTGGCTGTCTCTATCTCTGTCAAATAAATAAATAAAATAAAATCTTTAAAAAAAAAAAAAAGTAGGCAGAAGGACAAAATATAGATTTTTCCAGAGAAGACACCCAAATAGCCAACAGACACATGAGAAGATGCTCAACATCACTAATCATCAAGGAACGCAAATCAAAACCCCAATGAGCTATCACCTCACACTTACTGGAAAGGCTGTCATCACAAAGAAAAGGGACAGCAGATGCTAGAGAGGGTGAAGGGAAAGGGGACTCATGTACACTGTTGGTGGGAATGTGGAGAACAATGTGGAGTTCCTCAAAACATTAAAAATAGATCTATCATACAATCTAGAAATTCTCTTTTGGGTTATATACCCAAAGGAAATGAAAATAGGATTTCAATGAGATATATGCACTCCCATGTTTATCATAGCATTATGCACAGTAGCCAAGGGATGGAAACAACCCAAATACCCGTCAATGAATGAATGGATAAAAAAGATGTGGTACATACACGAAATGGAATATTATTCAGTCAAGAGAAAGGAGCATATCCTCCCATCTGCGGCAACGTGGATGGACCTTGAGCTAAGCAAGGTAGGTCAGACAGGGAAAGTCAAGTACTGTACGATCTCACTTATATGTAGAATCTAAAAAAGTTAAACCTGTAAAAACAGAGAGCAAAATTGTTACTGAGGGGTAGAGGGCAGGGATAAGAGTGATGGCGTTTAAGGGGACAAACTCGTAATGAGTAGTACATAAGGCATAGAGATCTAATACATGGTATAATATAAATATAGACAGTAACATTAAACTATAATGATGCAATGTGATAAATATTTCTACATTGGCAATGATATTACAAAATATAAATGTATCAAAATAACATGCCGTACCTTAACCTTGCACAATGTTACATGTTGAATTTATTCAATTTTTGAAAAGACTTTTTCTAAAATGCTTGTAAATGGACTATTTATTGCATATACAAGAATCACATAACTGGGGCGCTTGGGTGCCTCAGTCGGTTGAGCGTCCACCTTGGGCTCAGGGAGTGATCCCAGGGTCTTGGGATCAAGTCCCGTGTTGGGTTCCCTGCTCAATGGGGAGTCTGCTTATCCCTCTCCCTCTACTCCTCCCCCCTGCTTATTCTCTTTCTCCCTCTCTCTCTCTCTCAAATAAATAGATAAAATCTTAATCAAAAAAGAATCACATAATCATTTCCTTCACTCTAATATCATCCAAACTTTTCTTCTTTCTTCTATTCTCATCCACTCATTTAATACTATCTTAGCAGTGAAGTTGTTGAGCTTGCCTTGTGCACTTTACATATTTTTCTAATCCTCACAACTCTGCAAGATCTATAAAAGAAAAGAATTTCTTAACCCTCTAAGTAAATTAGGATTTAACTTACTTGTGAAAATTTTTTTTAATATTTAATACTTCTCTCTTCTACTGCAATTCTTGATTTTTGTGGTTATTACAGAAAAAATACTTAAGCAATTTGTGAAAATGACCACAGATTATTTTCATTAATGAGGCAAATCTTTTGGTCATTTCCATGCATACAAGTAGCAGTATTCATTTCTAGGTAACTGGTATAAGGGCATGGAATAATTCAGAGTTTGAACCATCCACACAGTCCTAATTAAAAAGTATCCATCCCCTTCAGCTCTCTCTCAAGTTTTCATTGATGTATTTACCTCAGTCAAATCAATGCGGTCCTTTCTAAACTGCAAGGTAACAAGAACCAGACCCTAAACATTATGTAATAAAATAAATCATTTTCCCTTCTGTTTGGTTCTTGTCCCATGTGCCTGACATGGCTTCGCCATATAAGGAGGTGGCATTTCTTGTTTTCCACCACTGATCTGTCCTCAGCTTCTGAAATTTTTGAAAGCAAAGCCTCTTGAAATTAGATTGGGAGTAAAGGCTGGGAAAACATTCAAGCAACCAAACTGAGCACAGATCCATTTCTCAAACTGCTCACTTTCATGTCATCATCTAAATATCTATGGCTTATAATACACAAAAGAATTAGGAAACAGAGTCTGTGCTCTCTTAAAAGTAAACACAAAATATTTTAAAATTTGCCCAACAAAAAACAGTACTATATTTGGATGTTTGCACAGTATTCAATCATTGTGTGACTATAATTAAAGGAGTACTTTCGTAAACATTATTGTCAACACCTATACATTTTGGTAACTAATAAACATTGCCCAAAGATACTTCTTTTTTTCATTTGCTGATGTCAGCCTTGGGGAATAAAAGATGTCAGTCAGAATAGTGTTTGAACTTGCTTAAGTGGGTGGAGAGGGAAAGGGCTGGATTCAGCCACAGTTTGATGAAAGGTTGGAGTATGTGTTCTGGATTGTTCAGTTAAAAGAATGAATAAAAAAAAGTAAGGGTAAATGGCAAAAGGTAGAAGTGAGAAGTACAGAAAGAAACCATGAATTTCAACAAGGGATGTTGACAACTGCCACTAAAGCTCCATATTTAATGAATAAATTCCTCTACTTTAGGATTTATAAATCTTTAGGCGAAAATGTATTTTAAATAAATTTCTGTCCAAATATATATGTTTATTAACTAATGGTAATTATTTTTCACTTACCCAAGAAGACATGTAAGCCATTCATGGCATTCTAACTTTCAATACCTACCTGGTATGTTTTCAAACCTGGGAGAGATTTGTTGGCATTACGACAACAGATTTGCAGAGGCATACAGAATGCTTCCCTATCAACAACACTCCCCAGGGCAGGCAAACCTCAAGAGTAAAATACTTTTCTCAGGGAAAAAAATTCTGAAGATTGAGAATTTTCAAATGAAAACATGAGATGGTCCTGATTTCTTCATTGGAAAAGATCCAGGAAAAAAAGAAAAGAAAAGAAATGGTAATAGAGGTGATGGGTGAACAGTCAGAAAGGCAACTTTTGCTTTTTTATAGGACTCAGTGAAATGCCACACTGATTTGCCAGGATGTCTACTCCAATTTTCCTTCTTCTTTTCACTTTCGAGGGAGATGGCATGGAGGGGCTGTGGGCATTTTTACTAGACCGCTGAGGGGAAGTTAAGGTGTTAATTACACTTAAAAGTTAAAAGTTAATTTAATTTGGAGTATCAGTCTGGGTCAAAGTGGGAAGACTTAATATAAGGAATTATTAACTGTAAAAGTGGAATGGAATGAAAAGAGATTGGCCAGTAAGAAAGAAAACCCTAAAAAATATAGGCATGGCAGATACAAGGAACAACCGCTACCCCTAGGGCTGCGATAGAGTGCCCAAGGAAGAGCCTTCCGTAACTGAGATCTGGATGTTGCTGGAAAGGGCCTGCTTGTGGTGCCCTGAACGGCAGAGAAGTCATCATGGTGCATACAAGAAACGTACAAGAAATTGCCAGGCTGTTATGGGAAAGAATCTTGCTAGAAATACTCCACTATGGAACCACCCTAGGGGAGGGAAGCCATTAACTGCTGGAGGAGAATCTGGGGAAGCCACTAACTGCTGGGTGTTGCTGGTCACTGTGCACTGCAGGAGAGCTCCCGGAGCCCAATAGGCAGAGTCCTTTGCACCCCAAGAGCTGAGCACTAAGGCAAGGGCCCAGGGAGCCCACCAGAAACAGGAAGCAAAACCCTTTCTTGCTATAACGTCTCTCCAGCACCCTCTACTGACAAAGTCTAATGTTGTGCCAGCTGGCATCAGTAAAATAGAAATAAAGGGCCCAGATTCATTTTTATAAAGCAGGCAATAATTTGGAGCTGAGAAGTAATAAATAGGTAACTACCACAGTCAACCCCTTTGGCTATTCAGCTTCTATACGCACTTTTTTTGCCCCCATATTTGAATTCCTGTACATCAACAAAACAACACTATATTTCTACCTAAAACAAGCTGCCTATACATAAAGATGTTCTCACTCCTTCCTCAAAATGAGAACCGTGGTCCCGATAGTCATGGTATCCATCGCTGCCTATTAATTATTGCTCATATTCAGTCCCAATTCCAGTGCAAATTCCATTACCTAAAGACTAAACTATAAAATTAACATTTAGCAACCTGTATATAAAGTCAAAATGGAAAGGAGAAGAAAAAAAAAAAAAAAAGATAGGTACCTGCCCATTAACATGCACATGTAAAGAAGAGAAAATCTAGAAAGCTGCCACAGTCCTTGTTTCTGTAATTGTCTGTGGGGTCGCAGTTGCTAGCTCTGGCTTCTTTCTTCCAAATCTACCTTCTATTTCCCTTGCCTTCTGAACCTCAGCCGTGCTGGGTTCACCACCTGGTGGAGTGAGGCAAACCTTCATTCCCTAAAGGTCTGAGCCCTTAGTTGCCCCGCCTTTTTGTTGTTGTTGTTGCTCTGGTCTTCCATGGCCCCGGACTGTAGGGTACGGAAGTACTAAGGGCATCCTGTGGATTCCAGACCGCCCACGTTGCCCCGTTCTGTAGCAGCCACCTAAGTGGTCCTGGCTAGACAGGTATAATCACTTCAGCTAGAAAATGAACCCATTCTTGTATGCCAGTTAGTTGGGGCATCAGGGGCCCCAAATGGCCACGTGTCCATTTCGCCCTCCAGTTCAGTGGCAGAATGGCCGCGTCCCCCTGTGGAAGCAGTTCCCTTTTGTGGACGAAGAGCTCTACAACAGCCGGACTCAAGTTTCCTTCCTCGCTGTCTGCTCAAAACTGGCAGCTCCGTGAACGACTCTTTAGATGGGTTGAAGGAGCACATTCAAACGTGGCAGCCACTGCCTCCAAAATTCAGAAAGGCTCCTGTTTGTCGAGATGGTGTGAGGTCCGGCAACTTGTTTTTCGCTTTGGAGAGGATGTCTTGGCATGCTCCAGACCATCAGACCCTTGGGAACTTTCCTGAGGTGGTAAGAGCCTGGACTTTGGTGGGGTTCCGCCCTCTCATTCACATCTGTTTGAGTAAGGCATTTCAAGTAGTTTCTAATTCCTCTCATCAAGTCCAATCAATAAAATGGTGTCGGGGCGCCTGGGTGGCTCAGTCGTTGAGCGTCTGCCTTTGGCTCAGGGTGTGATCTTGGAGTCCTAGGATTGAGCCCCACATCGGGCTCCTCCACTGGGAGCCTGCTTCTTCCTCTCCCACTCCGCCTGCTTGTGTTCCCTCTCTCGCTGGCTGTCTCTCTCTGTCAAATTAAATAAATAAATAAATAAATAAATAAATAAATAAATAAATAATAAAATGGTGTCAAAAGAGTGGCCCAGGTGGTAGTTTGTGGAGTGACTAGATATACTTATGTGGCTTTCAGTCGCTTCCATGTTTAGTTGACTGACTGCCAATCATTCTTATAGAAACGGCTTTCAGAACTCACCGTGCCTATTCACTGAAGGTTGTAACCCAAAGGTACATGGCCAAATATCACCATGCAAAATGGGAATTTTGGCAGCCAGTACTGAAAGCGAGTGAGCCAGGAGAGGCGAAGACACAAGGTGTAAAATACACAAAGGCAAGCAAATCTGTGGCGATTTCTTGCAGTCATCCACCACGGACATAGAAGATTCAGCCCTCATAAGTTACTTAGTCACAATGGAAGTTGTCTTTATTACTTGATAACGAATCATATACAATTAGAAACCACCATGCTTATTATTTTTCTCTTTTGATGGGATTAAAACGAAATAGAATCCCTCAGAATTCTTTTGTTCGTAGGGCACAAGCCTGTAGCAGTATACAGACAGCAAAAACCTTTATCTGTGAAATCCCATGTTCTACGCATCTCATCTAACAATGATAAAGAAGTTTTAAAAACGATGTAAGAAAAAAGACCAAATTATCTATTTTCTCAATTAGAATTGTGACAAAGGTTTGTCTGTTGAAGAGGAAAATCAAGAGTATCCAAGCAGCTAATTAATAAAAAATAGTGTGGTTCTTCTGGATTCGGTGGTGGTGGTGGTGGTATTTGTCAACATGTTAAAATTTTGTTTTTCAAAAGGGCCAGTGTCCTTATTATCTCTGTGGAGTGATAGAATCGATACCGCCAATGGCAGAAAACATCAGGAATTTGTTGGACGTTTGAACTCTGTTAGTAAAAGAGCTGGATTGTATCAACATCTTAAAGAGGAGGTCGGAATGGAGACAGTTGCAAATGGCAAAGGCAGCCGGCAGTGAAGGAACTAACTTGAGGAACTAAAATTTACTATATTGTGTATTTCGGGCAGAATTTGATATAAGTATTTATACAGCAAGATTCTGTAGTCACGTTGCCTGTAGTGGTTTTTACATTTTTTGAATATTTCAACCAGCTTTATCTTTTTTGTATTAATTGTAAAATTGGCACATATATCAAAAAATATACATTTGAAATTTGTCCTCCCAAATCACACAGATTTATTTTATGGTGAAAGGATGTTGTTCTCTCTGGAAATGTTTTTTTAAAAATTCTTAGGCTTCTCTTTGCCAAATAAAACTATTAAAGTTTCAAAAAAATACAATTTTGTATTTATTTTATGTTCTTCATTCAATTCTGGATACATATTCACATTTGTGTTTAACTCTATACTGATAATTTTTTTTAAAGATTTTATTTATTCATTTGAGAGAGAGAGACAGAGAGAGTACAAGCAGGGGAGAGGCAGAGGGAGAGGAAGAAGCAGACTCCCCGCTGAGCTGTGAGCCCAACATGGGGCTCCATCACAGGACCTGGAGATCACGACCTGAGCCAATGGCAGACCCTTAACCATCTGAGCCACCCAGGCTCCCCAATATATTGATAATTTTATACATTTCTATTTAAGTTTCCCAAAAATATACAAGTTTCAGGCCCACCCAAACTTGGATTGACCCTCGACTGGTCATGTAATTTGCCAAATTAAATGTGATGTTTTAATACTCCCATACATTTAAAATCAAGCATTATCTAGATAGGTATTTACATACTAATGCTTAAAAAAAAAAAAACAACCTTAAAGCCGCAGGAAAACAAAACAGAACAAAACCTAAAGCAAAAGACTCAAAACTAAAACTTCTAATCGTTATGTAAATACAATGTTCCGTCAGCAAAACTATAATCTGCACTGAGACCAACTCACAAAAACAAAGATCTTAGATCTTGTTACAGTCCTGTTTATTAACAAGCAAATTTAAACTTCATTCTAAAAAGAACGGGTTTTCAAGCCTCACGTCAGGGCCCACATAAGCAGTTGTGTGCCATTTGGTTATAGATTTGCATATTTATTATATTTTTTCCAGTAGGTGGCAGTAAAGAGTCTTGTTCTAAATCAATTAGTATATTATAACAATTTCTGACAGATGAAAAGAAAATGTCTTGAGGACAGGGATTCCTTTTTTGATACAGACAAAGGTGCTTATATAGGCTTGCGGTCGTGCCAAATTGTTTCAGTTATATGAAAATTCTAACCTAAAACTCAGATGCAAATTTAACTCTACGACCAGGGAACTTGGAAAACTACTCAAAGTTGGGGATTCATCTATCTCAGGACACCTGGGAGGAGGAGGCGGGACATAAATTGGCAATAACGTATTATTTCTGCAGAAAGAATCTAGTAGCTTCCCTGGTGGGGGAGGGGATCAATTTTTCTGGATCAAGTTATTAACTCTTGCAAAAAACTAATCTGTTAAATTCTGATGGTTGGTAGCTCTCAACCAACACACTGAATAAGATTAAAAATATTCAAGACTATGTGATCTAACTGTGCTATAAATTTGGACCCACTATTGGTTTTACTTAAACTCTCATCTTCCTTTTCACATACACCTATGTATGATTATATATACACTTAGAACAATATGGCCAGGGGATATATGGCTTAGAAACCCAGAATTTTCATATGTTAATAACGAATGCATGGTCCTATAAAAATCAGTGTTTGCGCACTATTATTGCAAGCAATGGAGTAAGTACTGGGAGAACAGAAGAGTTAAAAACCAAAGCTGACAAACAGCAGGAATGGCTTACAGGTTGAGACTTAAGAGGCACAGGGCAGCTGAGAGCTTTGAGAATAACATCAAGTGGAAACAGGAACAAACTGGTTTTGAATAACATCAAGGCTTACACATCAACCTTAACTAAAAGACCATGAATAGATATGCTGGCTCAGTTATTCTTTTAACTGAAGATTAATCCAAGTTGCTCCATTATGTTAGCTGCATAAGATACCAACGTATTTGAGCCTGCAAGACTTGACAGATTAGACTAAAAAGTCTCATTTCAAATTAAAAAGCGTTATAATCCACATTGAAGATATTTGACAAGGGAGCACCTTTTTGTGAAGTCATTTTTCTTGTGTCTTAAAATTTAAGAATGGTACAAATTAGACTGTTTGTACTTAATTTTCATCTTTGACTGGGAAACTTTAAAAGTTTAAAGAATCTATTTGCCATTGATTCAGTCTGTCAGTCAATAAGACAGACTTACTTCAGGGGATTCTCCGTTCTCTCCCTGCTCTTTTATGATTCTACACCACACAGGATTCTTAAACATCAAAAATAGATATTTTTTCCTGAATAATCCACCCATTCCATTACTGTAGTCTCATTATGCATACACAGTGTGAATTTTTGTTATTGTCTTTTTAGGACTGGGGGGCATGTGTGTGGTGGGGTTTTGGAGAGGGTTATTTTCTTTTCTTTGGGTTTTTTATATGAAGCAAGTGCTTTAGCCACATGTGATATTTTACTAAATCAGCCTGTGGTCATGAATAAACATCGCCTTCCAAAGACTACTACCTATTAAAGTGTGACTCCATCTCTCCCAACAAATAAAAGGTTATCCAATGTAAAAGTACCTTAGCTATGCTTACCCCATGAGTGTTCAGCAACCAAAGGGCAGTGAAGTTAGAAATATGAAGGCAAGTGGCAAACTGTGTGCCATTGGACAGGGAAGGATCAAGGATAATACAGGAAAATAGAGATATTTGTAAAAGCTTTGAGATAGAGAATGATTTAATGAGGGGCTACTTATTAAAGGCAGCTGAGAGACGGCTGGATCAGGGGTTTGCTCAGCATGGTGGAGGTCCAGAAAGGATTCTCTTAAAGATATTTATCAGGATAGGAGAGCTGTCAGTAACTGCTCAGTATGAAAATAACTGGACCATATGATATTTAAGTTTTTTTTTTTTAAACTAAGGAGCTCCTTGGAATGCAAAATGGCCTATCTTAAAGGAAGAAGACATAAAGAGAGAGAAGTGGAAGAAAGTGGAGAGAGAGGAGAGCAGAGGGTAGGAAAGAAGAGAGATCTGTAGCATGGACAGAAAGTAGAACAAATTATGGAAAGTGACGGGTCTATAAATTCTTGAGTAATGTACTAAATCGGGCTGAAAATGAGACTCTGGCTTATAAATTATCTTCTTCTATTATTTTGCGATTGGCAACTAAGATCCGCAAATGAAAGGCACATCCTGAGATAAACACCAACAACTGGAGACAGATTCCACTTCAAGGATGTGCTAAGAATGAGCCCTACTGCAGTCAATGCTGTTCCCTGCTCCCACCCTCAGCTCTTAAATTCTTGAGAGAAAGGTTGAGGAAAGAAGGAAAGAACCACCTGAGTTACAAGTGTTCGGTCTGGTAGAGTGTTCTGACAGGTGCTTCTCTTTCCCCCTCCTCCAAAGCACAAGAGAGCGATTGGGGAAAATTAAAATGTCTGCAAGAAGAAGAGATTGGTATTCTTTGCTGGTTGAACTTGTAATGGGTTTTGTTCATCTGTGCCCTGCACTTACGTGAACAAAGAAAACAATAAAAGAGAGTGAGAGAGAGAGTGGAGAGGGAGGCTGGGCCAGGACAGCTGTCACACTCCAGACAGTTCCATGAAGGGATCTAGTGGTCAAGTGGACAGTAAGGACGGCATCGTGTCTTACAGGATCCCTGCCCTATCCATGAGGACTATCGAGTTAGTGAAGAGATCACCACAGCAGGGGACAGTGAGGTAGACCACCAGGGGCAAGCACTAGCTGGGAGTGTGGGGGAGTGGCATCAAATCTCCAAGGTTGTAAAATTCAGCAGTCGGTGTGCTCCGACAGGCCCCTGAGAAAGTCAGTATTTGGATGTTTGTCACCAGTGGCACATTTTTCATGAAGTTATTAAAGCTGAAGCTTCCAAAGTCTGTGAAGGGACTGAACAATATATTACCAGAATCATGTGGGGCTTTTTTGTTTTGTTGTGTTGTGTTTTTTGTTTTTGCCAAACTTACAACAGTAGGATATTTCTGCAAGAAAATGTAAGGGCAGGAGGTAAATAATGTGGGGATTTGAGGAGAGAGCAGTTGAGGATGATGACATTTCTAGCTAAGAGATGTTGGCATTATTAAATGCTACCGAGACAAAAGGTAGAATGCTGGGTTTGGGAGTATGATTAATGAGTTCACATTTGGATATGTTGACAAGTTTCTTTCATGTCGACTCATTTTCGTTTATTGGTTTCCTCAGTCCTTGGTCCAACAGTCACCGCCATTACTAATCTTTATTTATTAAACGCACCCTCAGTGGCTCATGATCAAAACCTAAGCAGAGAGTGGCCGAGTGGCTGCCTCATGACCCGTAAACACTGGCTTTGTGTGCTGAGGGTGCTAAGGTTGCACCCAAGTATTTCAAAATCTCATCTAAGGGGTTGGTTTTGTACTTTGAGGATGCTGGTAATTGTCACCTCCTAGATGTGAACGATACGGTCGTTTCAGCAGTTGCTAAAGACCCATGTCACTTCTGTGCTCTTCTCCTACTGAAATACTACAGAACACAGTCACCCTCTGTGGATGGGATAACTGCTCACAGATTGTCCTGAGACTGAGTTTGGAGACCAATGTAGAAACTTCATGTGGACTTAGTCCCCAGAATAGTACATAGTAAAGAATCTGAGAAGGGGAGGCAAGTTGATTGTGATCTGGTTGACCTAATTTGAAAGCAAACAGGTTTCCAGCTTTACCAGTGATATAACAACTACTGGGCAAAGGGCTTGTGTTACCTTCACAACCAAACTGTGAGTTAGGGATTTTTGATTCCCTACTTTAGAGATGAAGAAAATGAGGCTCAGAGAAATGACCCAAGCTAAATAGTTCTTGGTGACAGAGGAAGAAGAAAAAGCCAAGCTTGTCCCACCCCAAAACCATGCTCCTTCCATATAGCCCATTGGAAACGTTTAGCTAATGATAAAAAGGATGACATCCGTATATTAGTAACACTTTGAGAATATGGGTAACCATCTGAATCGGGGGTCTATTTTTTCTGATTAAGTCTATAGTAACTCCTAACGATAAAAGTTTTACTCTGACTTTCCCATTGAACCTATTTATAAAACCCAAAGCATTTTGATAACACCTTCAGCATAGCACAATCATTAAAGAATGTACGTAAATTATTTTAAAGACATAATAGATCTCTAAGGACATCCTCATAGATTAAATGTCAGAGATGAAATATTGCATTTCATCTTCATAGGCCTTTCGGAGTAGATATGAAGACAATAATTGAGAGTCCTGTAAAGTGCAATTTATGAACCTGCGATTCTGGAAGCCAGTCATTTTTAGTAACGATTTAACAAAATGTGTGATCTGATCCCGTAGACTCTGCTTCAGACCCTGTCTCCTGATGATACCCCAAGCAATGAGATTACATCTGGAAACTTAAGGGATTGACGCCAATGAGCTTCATCACCGCAGAAGTCTCCACGCTTTAGAAAAGAGTATAATGTGTAGTGGAATATTTGGCAAACCACTTGATTTCCTTTCAAAACGAAAAGATTCTTCGGAGACACCGATCCCAAAAAAATGTGTCTGTAATAAGGGGAGGCTGACTTTGGCTCGTGGGCTGTTCTTCAGAACGCCAATCACCAGCATGGCACCTTCGATATAAATGCGTGAAAGTATCAAAGAAGAAATAAGGTCCATTGCAGCCTCCTCCCCAGCAAGGCTAAAGATGAATGCCCGTTTGCTCAACTTCTCTGTATTCAGAAACACACACACAAAGCCCAGTAGTCTCTGGGCAGCAGGTGATCTGTAAATTCCCTCGTCTGTTTCGTTCTGCTCTAAGAGCGGCCTTATTGAGCTCTGTGATATCGCTGTTTCACAATTTCCTATACTGCTTCTTAGCTCTTCAAAGAATAAGGAAATCAATAAAGTTTCTTCTGTTTGTTTATTGCAATTTGGTATACAGTCACTTCAAAACCTCCTTTCCATGCTGGCTCAAACAGCTGAGGAGGGTAGACGGGTAGAAAAGCATTTCTTTCTTCGGGAGCTTCGTTATTTCTTTCCCTATTCCCTGTGGCTGAGTACAGGATGATTTAGCAACATAGCGCAGTGAGGGGGATGTCATGATGGGCTCTGACATTGCCTGCCTGGGAGGAAGGCGAGGGCCAGAACCACGGTGATCGCTGATCACACGGGAGAGAGGGTGTGCAAGCGTCTCGACAACCAGACTTGTTTGCCAGCAAATCTTTGGCTCTCTTTTGGATTTGGGGAAGATAGCATTTCTAGCAGTAACTTTTTATTTATATATGTTGTCAGGTTATTCAACCAAGTAAACAATCATTTTTGATTGTTGCCGAGAACTCTGCCAGCCCGTGGCTATCAGAAGGTTTAGAATAAAGGAACCACAGGAGCAAATGGCTGCTGCTTATACAACTAAGCTTTTTTTTTTTTTTTTCTGTAGGGTTATGCTTTATGCCTAAGTCCCACTTGCCATTTTAATTTTAAAGATGTAAAATCTCATCCTCTGAAGAATTCTTTCTTTGGAAATAAATAAATATACTTGAGTTTAACCTGAAGTTAATTTTTCATGAAGAATGGGGGCAGGAGGGAGAAACCATGGCCTTGCACCAGTAAATAAAAAATGAAGAGGGAGATGTTCTCCCAGAGAGAGACATGGCACTTCCTGCCAAAAAATCTGCTCCAATATTCAGTGTTGGCAGCTAGCAACAGGGTTCCGTAGAGTTGTGGGGATGGAGGCCGACTTACTATACACCTGTCTCTGGCTACGAAACGAAGACAGACAAAGTTTTCTCCCTTACCAATATTTCACCCTAGTCGTATATAATTCATAATTATATAGCCCGTTTACGTTTCAACCGGCACCTAAATGTTTTCCTGAACTTCATCTTCATTCCTTAGCTAAGGTCTTCCAAAGCTTCTCCCTCTATCTCTGTGATTCGCACTTCTCCCAGGCAGGGACCCCAGGCTTCTATTCAGTGAAAATAGTCAAGATTTCTGTCTTCCTGTCTCTGGACCTTTGTTGAGTTCAATTAAAATTAATGGTGTTTCTTTTGCCCGAAATCATGTTCATTTCTCAAAATGCCCCATAACTCTTGAGGCTCAGTTCAGCTTTTCATTTGACCCACTTAAATAGCACACGCATTCTTTCTTTTAATGTACATGATCAATGTATGATATGTCCTGTGGTTGAAAATAGATCCCTTGCCAAGGACACCATGCCTTACCCATTTGAAATGTCTATAATGTCTAGAACTAACTTGTTTATAATAGGTTCTCAAAAAATGTTGAATTTAGTTTATAAGAAACTTACCTACCCAAGTATGTCATGGATTTAAAAAAAATGGATTTGAAATACTGAACAGAGGGAGACTCTGTTTTAAAATTCACAGTTTACTACAAATCAGGCATGGTGAGGTCAACAGATTAGGCTATTCCTGCCATTGGAAAGATAATTTGTTATTCGAAGTTCTCAGGAGAAGGGGGAACTCTCCTGCAGGTGACCCCCACCCCCACCCCGTGGCCATGCAAGGGCCACACAGGGAAGCTTTGGGGGCGGTGAGGGGTGAAGATGGAACCCTGAGCAAGAAGCTTAATCGTGGCTTTTTCAGGAAAGATTGGAAGAGGCAGAGTAAACAGCTAAGCAGATTTAAGATTGGCTAGTTTGAGTAATTTCAGTGGGTGTAGAGGTTGTCCCTAGTTGTCTGATATTCAACGAGGAGATGATTGGAGCAGGGAATGCTGGCCCCAGAGTGACGAGGATGTTTGGGGGGTTATGGCTCTGGATTGGTTAGTTTGCATATGAAAGTCACCCTAGCTGATGAGTCATTTGCTATCTCTAAAAACTGGCTAACAATAAAAGGAGCAGTCCATCTAGGGTCAGCAAGACCCCCAGCTCTCAGTGTTAGAAATACAGAGACGAAAAAGGCGTGACTAATTCAGGGTCTTCCTGCCCACTGGAAGTTCCTTCTTCCTCATAGACACCAACTGCCTATCCCGGTACCTCTCCTGATTCCCACCCCATCCATCTGCTTGTGAATAAATAGGGTTCAATAACACCATCAGGAAAATATGTGTTTTTCCAAAGATTTTTCAGATAACTTAGATTTTTAGCCTTTTAGGTACCATGATAGCATCTTTTTCAAAAACTGAAGCACATTGTATACAGAAAAGAGCACTCATCCTACATGTATCCGGCTCTATGAATTACCATGAAGTAATGACATTTCTTTTTACTCTAATCATTTCATGAGATCCTTTTTGAAATACATCACACCTTTTCTGAGAGTGTTGCACGGTGCTTAGGGGTGTTGAGTCTAGTCCTAGAACGTCTGAGTTCAAATCCTAGCTCTGTTGCTTCCCATCTGTTTACCATCAGGCATGACACTTAACCCTTCTGTTCACCTTTATCAATTTCCTCATATGTAAAATGGGATAATAACACCAATTGCTTTGTAGGATTGTTGTAAGGAATAAATGTGCTTAGGACAGTTTCTGGCGTATAAACGATACTCAGCAGTAATATTTGCTTTTATTATTACTGAGCAATAGTACATAGAATAATGATCTAACTTTTCTTTATGACGGTATGTAATGATGAAAGAGACTCAAAAGACATCTCCAGCTTTAGCCTACTGTCCTTGTCTGAGGGCTGTGCTCTTGGAATTCTACTTTTGGCTTTCTTTAGACTTTATGTCTTTTTAATAAATCCAGCTGTTTGTCAAAATCCATTTTTTCTTCTCATTTTTATATCCTTAGAACCAAGAACAAAGCTTAGAATTTAATCCTTACCCAGCAAATATTTTTGAAAATAAACTGTCATTCCTTGTTTTTGCTGTTATACTTGTGTCCAGTACCAAACAATAACATTTGTTGCTTGTAATCTGCTAAGGGCAGGAAAGCCGAATGACCCAAAGTGGTAAGGTCCACACTTGAGCCTAAGCTTGTATACGCACCTGTCCAGATACAACCAAAAATCTATTTTTCCAGTAAAAGAAAAAAAAATCTCACTGTCAGAAAAAGAAGAATCAAACACAACAAATTGATCTATTTATTAAGCTTGACAGCACTTTTTTGTGTTTATAACTTGATTCTGACCATGATCAGTCAGGGTTCTACAGAGCCATAAATAAATACCAACAATACTATTTACTCGAAACCCTGTACATGGACGCCAACAACACAGCTCTGTTATGCCTTTCACCATGTACAGCTCAAAATGGGGAGAGTGGGGCATTCTCTCTTTCCTCCCCTTTTCTCCCATTTTGTCACAAATCCCTTTGAAGCTCTGGCACTTGGAAGATTCTCCCTATCCCCATTTATTGGTGACAGTGACCCTTAATGGTAGACCAGTGACCTGGCAGAGTGATGATTAACAGAGGTACACAGAAAAAGAGGGAACAAGACTCATTGAAGCAAGGAATTCTCAGGAAGATTGGCAGAAATGCCCATTGGAAGTGGTGTTCAGCTGAGGTGGTAAGTGGTGCTTCCCAGATGGTCTGAAGTAGCTGACTGGATTCGGTGATGAAAATTAATGAGGCAATCGCAGGAATGTTTTTCATCT
Organism: Ursus americanus; assembly: GCF_024610735.1. Taxonomy (NCBI): domain Eukaryota; kingdom Metazoa; phylum Chordata; class Mammalia; order Carnivora; family Ursidae; genus Ursus; species Ursus americanus. The sequence continues at coordinate 71,720,217 of NC_142128.1, forward strand.
GACAAACACTGTGGTAGGTTCTCAAGGATGTCCATGCCCTAGTCCTTGGAACTTGTGAATATGTAACGTTACGTGGTAAGAGAGACTTTGTCGTTGTGATTAAGATTAAGGAGTTTGATATAGGGAGATTTTCTTGGATTATCCAGGTGGGCCCAGTCTAATCGCATGAGTCCTTAAAAACAGAAAGACTTTCCCAGCTGCAGAGAGATGGCAGCGTGAGAAGGACTCTATGTACCATTTTGGGCTTTTAAAGATGGAGGAAGGGGCCACTCACCGAGGAAAGTAGGCAGCCACTGAAGAAGAAAAAAGAAGGCATCAGATTCTCCTAGAGCCTGCAGAATAGCAGACCTCCTGAGACCTCAGGTTTAGACCCATGACATACATGTGAGACTGCTGACCTATAGGACTGTAAGATAATACATCTGTAGTATTTAAACCATCAAGCTCGAGCTCATTTTCAGCAAACAATAAATGAACACAGTATTTATAGAGTTCCATCTTGGCCCAGCACCAAACTAAATACTAGAGCAACAGTGTACAAAGTATACTCTGTTTCTGCCCTAACGAGGCTATGGTCTAGTATGTGCAGGGTTCCAAACCCACTGACAAGTGCAAATAAGTACAAGGTAGAGAGGGACCATCTCGTTAAGGCACTTCTACTGTATTACCATCTATATTAAATGCGCAAACCATATTCTGAATCATAAGAATAGATAATTTCTGAATTGGCCTTTCCTACCTACAAAATGCGCTCTTGACAAAAATATACTGTATTTGTGTAAGTAACTTCAGAATGTTTTACTACTGAGATAAAGTAGTACTCAAAAACTAATTTTATTTTTTTTAGAGATTTATTTATTTATTTGAGAGAGAGAGCACAATCAGGGGAAGCAGTAGAGGGGAGGGAGAAGCAGACTCCTCACTGATCAGGGAGCCTGATATGGGGCTTGATCCCAAGACCCTGGGATCATGACCCGAGCCAAAGGCAGCCACTTAAACGACTGAGCCACCCAGGCATCCCTCAAAAACTAATTTTAAAAATGGTAAACAAATCTATAATATTGTTTAGTAAAAACTGCCAGAGGCGATGAGTGGGATGAATAGCCAACAACTAACTTGGCAGAGGTAATAAAAACAAGTGACATGTGGAATTAAATACAGATGACTGCCAACACTTGTCTAGTTTAGTAAATTGGTTATTCGTCAACCACTACACAGAAATATAACTGCGTATATACTTATAATACATTAATTGATTTCAGGTCACAAACAACTTAAGAAATGAAGCACATCTTTTCATTATTTGACCTCAAATTTATATTTTCCACTGGATTTAATGCAAAATACTAAAGTGGATGCCATTTCCCGAGAAATAAGATACCTTCTTTTTTGGTTGTCACCAATAACTCACAGGAATGAAAGGTAGGTTACAAATGGACAAAGATACTATTGCTAATTCAGCTGTTAGCTGGAGAGACAAAAAATTGAAATATCTGGTTATTTTTAACTTTTTGCTGAAAATTAGCATTCTCAACCATACCATGTCTCTTTGTAGGAATGTATCCCAATTTATCCGAAGATAAATTAGAAAGGAGACAAAGGTCCTTATAGATGGTAAACTTAAGAGAATGAGCTTTCTATCTGACTTTAATAAAATAAAAGACAATTTTGTTTCAAGGACAAGTAGAGGAACCACTCTATATCATATAATTAACTGCTCTGACTCTGATAATCTCTACAGACACATCTTCATGTAGGAATCCAACTTAGTTTCCACTTTCCACCATTCCATGATGCCTCTCTGGTGTCCATGAGGATGTCTTCACCTCAACGTTATTGACATTTGGGGTAAGACAATTCTTTATCGTTAAGGGCTGTGCTGTGCATTACAACATTTAGCAGCATCTCTGGCATTAACCCACTCAATCCAGTAGTATGTTCTCCCCACTCCAACCCCCCCACTCCTAGTTTTGACAATCAAAAGTGTCTTTAAGACATTGCGAGTGCCCTCTGGGGGGGAAATCTTTTCAGGTGAGAATCACCAGCCTGAGTGATGACTAGTGATTAATGTAAACTAAAATAACAGAAAAATGTCTTTGAAGGTATGAAGTCACTTTGTAATTCATGGTTGTACTTCCTGTTACTGACTTAGTGAAGAAAACAGCTTCCATTAGCAGAGCATGGAGGAATTTTCTGAGGGTTAACTTCCTAATGTATTGACCATTAATATAGTACAGACTGATCTTTCATTGCAGTGATCAAGGTCTCTTATCTTCATAGCCAGAATTAAAATAAAACTTTAAAAATACTAGTTATTTCTAGGGGAAAAACAACTTAATATTCTGTTAGCTGCTCTCCCAAATCATGTTGTAGATTACATTTGAGTTAAATCAAAGGACAGCCACATAGGACTTAAAAAGATAAAAACTTTAATTACATAAATATTATTTACATCATCAAGAGTGAGGATTCAAAACATCACCAAATAGTAGGTACAGAGAAACGTAGGAAGAATGACCAAGTTTAATCCCATGTAATGACGTAGGTGGATGATTGAATTAGGTGGGATGCCAGATGTGTGATATCACATGAGATGTGAAACATACACGAAATTCAGTTTCCATTTTATGAATGTACTTACAAAACGCTTAGTATCCAGGGAGGGAACAATATGGGGGGGGGGAGGATTTCTAAAGGAACTGCTGAATTACGTATTATTTCTATTCCTTCTATAACCGGAGCAGCTTTGGGGTTTATTTACAAAACAGAGAGACAAGGATTTTGAACAGCAGCTTGTTCTTAGTGTTTTAAAAGAAATATTATTGAAGAATCTCTAGGTTCTTTAAAAGTGGAATAACATATCCTGAAAAGTATCGTCATATAAAATTTGGAACTAGTTTGATCCTCTAAAGACACAAACCAGTGAATCAACCTGCATAAAAAGCAAGAGTTGACCGATGTGTGTAGTTCAGCTGGGTATGCCTGTGAAACACTCAGGAGACAATGTCTTTGGCTTATTTGAGTAGACGGTATATTCAAGAGAAAGGATAAAGTGTGTAAAGCTCAAGGTAAGCCGGCGTAGTACTAGCTTTTTCATTTCTGGCTGTCCTATATGCATTGCGGTAAGATTAGCATCTAGATTTGTTTTCATTACTGGAGTTCTCACAGAACACATTTGAGGAAAGGGGCTTTTCTTTGAAATTTTATTGAAAGAAATTAGATTCCTAGGTTGATGACTTAGCAGAGATACAAATATATCTATATATCTGTATCTATCTATATCTACATCTGTATAGTCTACATATCTATATCTATATAGTCACTCTATATCTACATAGATATAGACATATAGATATATCTCCTTCTTCACGCTTTGCCATCAAATATACACAAAAAGGAGAACATGGTTTCTGTAATGATGTGGATCAAATTTATGTTGGCTCGTGTTACACAGCCAGCGTTAGACCTGTAATCCTACATTTTAAGGAATACTGGTATGTTTAAAGAACACTAACCCCACTTCTAAAGAGCAAATACTTTTTGAATTCCTCATTTTTCAGTTACCGGGTGAATTCCTGTGGTTTAACCTATGGAAAGACCAGATCTTAGAGTACAATGGGTGCACGCACACACACACACACACACACACACACACACACACACACACACACACCAAGACACACACACAAGCAAGCTCCATGTTCTTTTTGCCCTTAGGAGATTGAAATGTGATTTACCAAGCTAGTGGACAGGTTGGCAATTGAAATCAAACTGCTCTCTGCTTCTCAAAACACTAGGCATGAGGGTCGTTTCCTCTGATTGGTTATCCCTGGAGAGAAGTAAAGAGCAGAGGGAGAAAATATTGTGGCCAAATGCACCTGAGCTAGCTGCTGGATCAATGGTCAGTATCAGCGGGGCTCTATTTAATGAAGCTTACACCGTGTCACCGCCTTGCTGACAACAGTGGGTAGCTCTGGGGCCAATGCAGAGGAAGCGGAATCCATTGGAAGACAAAAATAATTGCTTCATTTTGCGGCACAAAGATAGAAATCTGATTTTTGTGTACATAAGAGCTGGCTTTAAATCCTTCACTGGAAGAGAGCCTTGCACAGAACACAGAGGAAAGCATGATAGAAAGAGATTGTGCAAGGCTGTCTGGTTCACAGAACTCCGGGAGAATCGCTAAGAGAGCTTTATAGTCAAGGAGCTCTCAGACTCTGTCGCCAAACACCCACCCCAATGCACGCCGTCTCAGTTACAGAGAGAAAATAGTTGTTTTCGTTTGTGCTTTTCCCTGATAAAGTGTTTTGACAAATCAATAGAAGCAGGTAAAAACTCCACTGATGTGATTTACACCTAATTTATCTCATTATTGCCTCATTATTATGGGGGAGCCTCAGCAGGGCTCCTCTCCCAAATGCTGTATCTGGCATACGCTTGAGAGTAAAAAGGAAAATAGAAGTGACGGTCCTAACTCTGAATATCTGTGTCATGTTTAAATTTTCTTGAATTTCCTTGAACTGCCTTTGTGTTTGCAAGTAAAATTATGAGGCAGTTATGTCCTTTTAAAGACTTTGTTTCTAAGTGTTGGTGAGATTAAAATTAAGGCATGATTTCTCTGCAACGTTAACACAATGCAACCTCAGTTGAGGGATTCAGGTGGTATCTATAGCATGCACGTGTATTTCAGGTTTCTACATCATAATCCACCTTATAGCTGATAAAAAATGCATTATGCTTGTTTTCAGGCAGTAGGATAAATCCATTCTTCACTAGATATCTGGCAAATTGCTAAAACAGACCTGTCTTCAAAACAACCCTATTATAATGAGTAAAATAGTAGAGAATCATACCTGTTTTTACAATCTTAGTGGAATAGAATGGGAACTCACAAAGGCACAATCAACACTTGAGAGCCATTGTCCTTTTATATGAATCAATTCCCTGAAATTTTTATCAACATCCAATACTCTTTCCCAAATCCCCCTTTTTCTTGTCTTCCTAAAATTTTTTCATGCATTGATTTTTCCCACAAATATTTGCTCTGAGTGTATCATGGACAGGTGATGACTTTCTCCCACCACGTCCAGGTGGTGTGACCTTGGACAAGTCAACATTTTGAGCTTAATTTGATAATGTGTTAAAATTGAAGGTAATATTGACAACTACTTACGTAATTGAGACAACTTTTAAAAAATTAAGATAAGGGGGGCGCCTGGGTGGCACAGCGGTTAAGCGTCTGCCTTCGGCTCAGGGCGGGATCCCAGCGTTATGGGATCGAGCCCCACATCAGGCTCCTCTGCTGGGAGCCTGCTTCTTCCTCTCCCACTCCCCCTGCTTGTGTTCCCTCTGTCGCTGGCTGTATCTCTCTCTGTCGAATAAATAAATAAAATCTTAAAAAAAAAATTAAGATAAGGGATATGTCTAAGTATTACACCTGGCACTAGTGAGTACAGGCTAAGTGTAAATACACTCCATTTTTCTATCTCTCTGGTCACCATTAACAGAGGTCTTCACGGAATGATAACGAAGTGCCTGACTGAGCTTTCTTCTCAATGCCCTGTTCCACTAGCCCAGTGTTAAAACCACCACTTCTCCACCCCCAGGTCATTCATTAATCAAGGGCTGCGTCTGACACACATATGTGAGCAGGCTTTCCTCCCTGCCAGCAAGCCCCAAATAAGAGAAGGACAATAAAGAATACAACAAATGTCTTAACTCATCTATATTTTAGTTCTTTCATGCAATTCTGGATTTCCGCAGAAGATTCCTCTATAGTCAACATGATAGCATAAGACTTTGAGCAGAAGAACTAAAATAAAATCTGACTCAGTGACCTTGGGAAAACACTTTATCTTGTCTGGGCCTCAGTTTTTTCAACTGCTAAATGGGGACAATGACATCAAACTTGCAGGGATATTAAAAAAATACATATAAATGAGTCCTTGTATGTAAATATTCATTCCACGAGTATTTATTGGGTACTTACTATGTTCTAGGTGCTTTGCTTAGCACTGAGGACGTACCAATAATCATGACAGACATTGCCTCAGCTAATTAGGGAGCTTATAACTTTGCATGAAAAGCAGACACAAAATAAAGACAGATTATTTCATTGTAAGAGTGGCACATGCTATAAAAGAGAAATACGGTGTGTTAACAGAGTATATGCTAATGGATAGGAATGTCAGGAAAGGCTGGGTAAAACAAGGATTTGATTTCAGCTTCATTTTTTAAATTTGTTTATTTGCTTGTTTGTTTTTTAAAGATTCTATTTATTTGACAGAGAGAGAGAAGGCGAGAGAGGGAACACAAGCAGGGGGAGTGGGAGAGGGAGAAGCAGGCTTCCGCACGAGCAGGGAGCCTGAAGCGGGGCTCAATCCCAGGACCTTGGGATCATGACCCGAGCCGAAGGCAGACGCTTAATGACTGAGCCACCCAGGTGTCCCTCAGCCTCAATTTTAATACTTGATAACTGCAAGGTATATAAGAAATGAATTTTATTTTTCTGGATCCAGGACTCATACAACCATTAAAATGGAGAAGGGTCTTCTGATTACCCAATTTACTTCATTTTCATTAAAAAATGCATTACGGCGTGCCTGCAGAGCTCAGACAGTTAAGCTTCCAAATCTGATTTTGTCTCAGTTCATGGTCTCAGGGTCATGAGACCACATCAGGCTCCTGCTAGGCAGGGAGTCTGCTTCTCCCTCTCTTCCTCTGTCCCGTCCCCCTTCCCCCCCACCCCGGCCGGGTGTTCTCTCTCTCTCTCAAATAAATAAATAAATAAATAAATAAATAAATAAATAAATAAATCTTTTAAAAAGTAGGAAATAAAGAATTGCATTGTTTAAATAGCCGACAGGACCAAACACATACACGATGATTGAGGTATTCGAACATACATTTCAGGCTGTTGAGGATATATAAGTAAATGATAAAGAAAAATATAAGCGTTAGTCGATAATACATATTCCTTGTGCATTGTTAACCAGGCAAATTTGATTGGCAGAGGCTTTCAGTATGTCAGGCATTCATCCGTTTGTTGAAAAAGTGTTAAGTGTCTCTCTGCCAGGTACTTCATCCCAGCTTTAGGCGAAACCGCGGAGACATTTATTCTCTGTACTTCCCAGTCCCTTCCCTGTCCTCCTGTTTCCTCATGCTTCGCTTGGACGGGTCACAGTCCTTCCTGAACCCTCACAGTACAGTCTTTCAATGAAGAATTTCATTCAGCCAAATCCCTTGCAAATCAAAGTGACCCACCCGAGTGTAGTCAGCTCTGGACTCTCGCTGAGTGTGGACGATAGCAAGGAGAAAAGTCCTCTAATTAGACTTCTGTGTGGACACTTTTATTGCCAGCCCCACAAACCCTCAGACTATCTTCTACTCCAGCCATTACCGCGACAACCGGTTTCACACAGGTGACATTTACAGCAGGGACAGAGAAGGTGGCGGAAGTCCAGGAGCCTGGACAGAAGGAGGCCGTCAGAGCCAAAGAGGCAGTTGGTGGGATCAGCAAACCGATTACAAAGAGTGGGAATAAGCAAACATTGGGAGTGTGAGCCAGGTTTCTCATTGTGAGAGAAGAGTTAAAATTTGATAAAGGAATACAAAAATAATTTGGAGGATAAGTTACTCCTTACAGTAGCATGTCAACTAGTAAATGTAGAAGGAATGACAGAATTGGAAAGTCATCATCTGGCAACCATCAAAGTAATAATTAAAAGAGGCAAGAATAATCAGCGGATGCTAAAATTAGCAGGGAAAGTCTGTTGAAAAACCTGGTATTTACCTATTCTCGAAGTATCTGCCTACTACATACTATTAATTACAAAGGAAAAAACAGTAACTTTAGAATTAAGGTCACCAACTCAAGGGATCAAAGTTTGCACCAACAGTAACGGACAAATTGACATTCTCGCTTCCTGGTATGTTGTATGCAGATAAACTCAGCTTTGCTTCAGGAGTATTCCGTTTCATGAGAAAACATCAGGCAAACCCGAATTGAAGGTCATTCAATAAAATAACTGGTTTGTACTTTTAAAAAATGTCAAGGTCATGAAAGATAAAGAATAGACTGAAGAACTGTTCTCCACTGAAGGTGACTAGAGAGGCATAGCAACTAATGCAACTTACTGCTTAGATCCTGGATGAAAATTTAAAAAAATAATTTTTGCTATAAAGAGCAATTGTTTGAAATTTGCATGGGATTTGTAGGTTAGATAATAGTAATGAATATGGCTTTCCTGATTATATGGTTGTACTGTGGTTCTGTAGGAGAGGGTCTTTTTTAGGAAAGTGACAAATATTTGGAGGTAACAGGCATCATGTTTGCAACTTACTTTCAGTTGGCTCAGAAAAAAATCTATATATTTACAGAGATTTAAAAATAATAAAGCAAATGTGGCAAAATATTAACATCTCAGAAATTTGGGTGAAAAATTCTAAAGGAGTTCTTTGTACTAATCTTGCAATTTTTTGTGATTATTTGCAAATTAAAGTTAAAAAAAGAGATCTAGACTCAACATAAAAGTTATTTTAAGTAGGAAAAACTGTCCATGCTTTTGTACTGAACAAAAGAAAAATATAAAGAGGTATGAGAACTTAACTATATTAGCTTAACTGGCTTTGTCGTCCACACTCATACGGTAACTAAAGTTATTTTAGTTTGTGTTCTTCCTCACCTTTCTCCATGTTCAAATGAATGTACACAAACATATATACCTTATAGTTTGTTTTTAACAATTTATTTATTTGTTTATTTATTTATTTATTTATTTTTTAAAGATTTTATTTGACAGAGATAGAGACAGCCAGCGAGAGAGGGAACACAAGCAGGGGGAGTGGGAGAGGAAGAAGCAGGCTCACAGCAGAGGAGCCTGATGTGGGGCTCGATCCCGTAAGGCCGGGATCACGCCCTGAGCCGAAGGCAGACGCTCAACCGCCGTGCCACCCGGGCGCCCCTACGATTTATTTATTTTAGAGAGAGAGAGAGACAGCACGCACGCCAGAGAGAGAGAGGGAGAGAATCTCAAGCTGACACCCCGCTGAGCACGGAGTCTGACACAGGACTCAATCCCAGGACACTGAGATTATGACCCAAACGGAAATTAAGAGTGGGTCACTTAACCAACCTTTCCTTTCATATATCAAGTTCCTGTAATACTTCTCGGTGTATTTGACCTTACTTTGTTCTACCGTTCTACTCCCTTGTTCCTCTAATTATACCACATTGCTTAATTAAAGTAGCTTCATGGGAAGTTTTAATACTTGATAAGTCAAGAATAGCCTATTTTTAAAATGTTCTTAGCTATTTTTATAGATTTATTTTTCCATATGAAAATCTTTGACATCGTTTTATCTGGTTCCAAAAAAAGGTGAGATTCAGATAGACACTACATTACTAATATTACAGAGTACTTGATTTTTCAACAAGATTTTATAATTTCCTTCATATACGTTCTACATGTTTCTTGCTCAATTATTTCTAAGTATTTTATCATTCCTATTATGAATTTTTATATTACTGATTACATTACTATTACATTACCCTTAATTACTGATTATTACAAATATAGAGAAAATATACATCTCTAAATCTACCTTGCATTCCTCCATCCCAACTCACGCACTCTCATCTGTTGCTTCTCAGGTAGCAAGCAGGCTCTTCCCCTTGTTTGTTCTTTGGCTGACTCCTTTTCATCCTTTAGGTCATTTTACTTCAATGTCTCCTCCTCAGTGTCTCTTTTCCTCCATACCACCCATAACAATTTGCATTTATGTATTTCTATTTCTGTAGCTGTGTTTCTTCCTCACTTGATTTTTAAATCCGTGAAAACAAGGAACATTTTGCACAAGACTAATAATATAGGATCTAATATATGAGGATACACTGTAAATATTTGTGGGCTTAGAGGATAAATCCTTTTTCTTATCACCGTCTGTATCCCCTGTCCAATATCTTGTTTATTCTCCACGTGCTACTTCTCCTCATTCAAACCATTTTAAGTTCGTTTTATCTTAAAACTTGAGCTATGACTCCTCTGGTTACCCTCTATTTTTCCTTCATCTGCCATCATCACTCCTATTTTTACCTGAATTTGTTTCCCACTCCAGTCTCCTACCAAACCTGTATTACCATGCCCTCCTCAGGAAGTCCAGGAGACAGGTGTCAATCCCTATTATCTTCGACTTCTTTGTCATTTACAGCAACTTGTGACTTAAAATTTTTTCTGCTAGTTTAGCTTGTGTTTGCTTCTCTTATCCCCTCACTTGCCCTCGCCTTTCCTGATTTCTGCTGGTTTTGCACCTCTGCACAGTCCCCCGAAGTGCTCTGCTCCACTTACAGCATTAAAATGTCCATTTATTATTTCAACAAAAATAAGTTGCATGACTACCCATAAGGCATTGTGTTAAGTTTTGCACATCCATCTAGAGTCCCTCTAGAGTTTAGGCTCTAGCAGGGAGATTGAAAGTAAACAATCACACAAGTAATCATTTGGCTACAGCTGGTTAAGGGCCAAAAGGAAAATGACAGGATGCGGTCTGGGTGGCTCCTGAAAAAGTACATTTAATGTCAGTCATGAAAGATTGGTAGGATTTTTTTCCCTCCAAACGGAAGAGCTATTTAAGCTGTATTGGCCCTAAGGTGAGAAAGAGCTCGGGGTCTTTAAAAAAACAGTGCAGTGGCACCAGAATGGAGAGAAGAAAGCAGAAATAGATGGAGCTATAGCCAAAGAAGATGTACGTGCATTCTTTTCTACACTACAACACTGCCCGACGATAGCTCTGTCGAACAAGCACCCACTTGGTACCGGGCATCATATTCAGTCCTTTATAAAAGGTATTGTAATTCTCTTGTGTAGTTAGGAATTTATAATCCTTCTAACACTTGAAAAAGGACTAGAGAAATTGCATCATTTATCTATAGGATTATGCTTCTAGAAAGGAGTAGAAAAGATTTTGCATTTTAACACAGTGAGAACAACGTACTTATAAAAAACCCCTAGTCACAAAGCCTAACTTTAAAATTTCCTTTTACTTTATTTTTATCTTCTAAGGTTTAAAATTAGAATTAGAGACCCAAGTGAAAAAGAAATGGGTAAGAAAACCTGAAACTCCTTCAAATAAACCTCTCAAAGACAAAATACACATTGCAAACTTTTGCATCTTTCTCTGGTAATTAATCTGATGAGTCTGTTTTAGTTCGTCATTAATTGTATTAGAGACCTACGTGTAATTAAAAACAGATAATGTAACAACTCCATGGAAGTTTTCTGATTAAGGGTTTCACTGCAGTTGTCATCCTTTTGTACCAACTCGGTGCTAAATATAGCTGCACCAATTAATAATACATTAAACATATATGCCCAGGACTGACTTTTCTAATTAACAAACATACTTTTGAAATAAATTTTTAACTAGTCAAACACTTTCTTGTGGCTAAAATTTACTATTACTATACAATTACATGTGTGTGTGTGTGTGTACGTGTTTGTGCACACACATACACACAGACTAAAGGTTCTTCCATACAAATCACAGGTTATAAAACTAGCTATTCTTCCCCACAGTAGGGGGGGAAGTGTGATCCTGATGTGAAGGGTAATCCATCATTCTACCATCAGCCCGGAGGATTTTACCCCATCAAGATCTTTTAGCCTCAACCTTTCCAAATGTAGAAAGTAATCTTCACTTTTTATGTGAAAAAAACATTCAAACTATTTCTGATATTGTTAGCAGTATATTACAGTCACAGGAATGGAATCTGTTGCCTCAATTCTGGACTCATACTTTTATAACTTGAGAAGACTTTTCTTACTCAAAGACAGAAAGTGATGTACTGAAGAGAGGAGGAACTTGTGAAGATGTACCTGAGTTTAATGCACATTTATTAAGCTACTTCTTAGCGAGCTCCATTATCACCCTCAACTGTTTCAATTCTTAGGCTTCTCCCAAAATGGTAAAGTCATGCAAATGAACAAGAACTGTTTCTTCTGTAGGTTAAGTTATTAAGTGAAATAAACAATGGCAGACTTTAGGGGGGAAAAAATCACAGATACATGAAAATTTTATTGTACCCATTTTTTAATTTTATATTTTTATTTATATTAGGATATTATACAATTTTCAAAGCTAACAACAGAATCTTTTTAGTATGTGTATTTGAAGCATAACAAAATAAAAGTATTTCACAAAAGAAGTTCATATTACAGTACTATTGAAATATGAGGCATAGGAATAATTACGCATTTGTGGGTTATAAACATAATACATTCATTTTAAAGAAAAAACATTTAATATGAATAACATTTTGGTTAAAATAAATATCATGTAAATGTTAACAGCAACACCTGAAGTATATTGATACAAGAAAGGTGTTTTGTAATAGGTACTATATAAAATGGTAAAGCATTCATGAAATGGCTGTAATATCTTACTAAATTTACAATCATTGCACATTGTTGAGCACTTTATTTATATAGGGATACCCTTTATCCACCACTTCTAAACCTCAGCATACAAAACAAAGTTACCCCACATTTTCCTCTGGGGAACTGGTACCAATGTCTAAATAAGGTTTAGAATTAGATGTACCTTTCATTTTACTATTAACCAATTCAATTCAAATGTCTTAATCAGTACAAAATTTACTTATAAACAGAAATATAAAGAGAATATTTCATAGGTGATTATAAAAATTAAAACTTCTAATCATCTTCATGATTCTCTGAAATGGTCTCATTCAAAATTAAAATTTGTTGTTTACACAGTGGTTTCTTCAGGAAAAAATATGAACACTTAGATAGGAAAAAGATACAATATCCAAAACAAAAAGTTTCCACATGTAGAAAATGATAATGGATTACCCTGATCATTAAATTCTTCCCAGCTATTTCCTTCTAGCAGAGAGATTCACTGTAAAGAAAAGCTTAAATCTTTGCTTAAAAGTCACTATGAGGGGTTAAGCAAATGAATTTTTTTTAGATTCATGTATTTTTATAGATTGCAAGAAAAAGAAGATTATCTGTTCCAACTACAGAACAATTTCCTCTCAATTATATTATAATAAAATGAACATGACACTAATGGTCAACAAACATAATTCTACTTACTCATACTTCTGGAGACAAATCTATGGATGCTCAGTGTAAAAGCTGTAAGTAACTGGAATCTGGTAAAAACAATGTATCCGGCCCTCATTTAAAGGACCACCCAGGTGTCCTCTGTCTATCCCACGATAAAATTACCCTTCAGATACCATAACTGATTACACTGTGGGGGGGAAAAAAGTTTATGCTTTTGCCCTTTATAAGCCATTTTTGAAGTTTACAAATGACTTGAAAGTATTCAAATGATTGTAAGGAAAATACTTATATGAGAGAACAAAACCAGGAGTTACATAAGCTAAAGGTAGGTATTCTCCGAACATGAGGTTTTCACGTTGGCAGGATTATCCATCCCAGGGTTACAGGGTGGCATGGCGTCCCTGAACGGCGACTGCCACTCGGCCTTTTTTGGCTTTCACGATTCTGTGAGGAACTGGTCACGACTAACATGAAGGCATTGGGGGAAAACATATCTCCACAACAGCATTTACGAAACTCTGCCCATTTCCTTAAACTAAATGAAGCGTTACCATCTCTGTCATCTTCATGCATGAATACAGTACTTTACTTAAAAGCTTCTCAACAGAAATGCTAATCTCATAAAAATTCTGGCTGTGGTAATGGCCAGTTTTCATTGCTTTAAACATATTCTAAAATTACAACCTTGTCAAATGAACTGAAACTGTGTCAACATTCACAGGTACACGACAACACACATCCTTTCTTCCTCTCTAACAAGACAAAATACACGCATACAGGGTGGCCCAAATTTTAAAAAGTTAAAAAAAAAATGTTTTTAATCCAGGAAAAGTGTTGGTATACCAAATATTTTTTAAAGGGTATTATGTTCTCAGAAAATCTGAAACATAATGGATAAAATGCACATATAACATAAATAAGAAAGTAACTTGAAGAATACAAACAAATTTCTGAAGGGGGCCAATCAGAACTTCAACAAAATCTATGAATAAAAACATATGCATACACTCTAGTGTACATTATGAAGAGAGAATTTAAATTTAGAAAAAGCTCGAAATATAGTACTGTAAGATTATTCAAAGATTTTTTCAAATGTACAAACAATAATAAAAACACAAAAAAAGCCTCGGGCAATGTGCAACTTTCAAAATTACTGTCACACCAGCCAAACAAATCCTTAACCATTTTTTAAACGGATTCATTTATACCATTTTAATGAAAGAGACTATCAGAGATATTAAAACAAAACAAAATAAAGCAAAGAACTCTTCAGTGTCTGACTCACATTTTGTCCCCCAATTTTTTCACATTTAAGAGTTGCATTTTGAATGTATAAGCTAAGAATTTTAAGTGTCTCCTCAAATAGTTTATGTCTACATTTATCTTAAGAATTATATTTGAAAACTACAATGCTAAGAACTAAAACACATACTTCAAACTTTTAAAAATAAAATAATCACAAAAGTTCACAATTGTGTCAATCTCAAATGTCCATAAATGACGAAAAAGCAAACAAGTCACATGTTCAGATAGTTTTCCTCAGGTTACAAGTCTGTCTCGATGAGTGCCAAGCTGCACCTTCCATATTTGGCACTGAGAGTCTATCTGAACACAATTTATCAGAAAAAAAAAAAACTAAATAATTCTAAAAACCTTTAGCCATTAAAAACCATTAAGTTTCATTTACTCTCCTAACATGCTGACTATCCAAAGTCATTTGGGGTTTACAGGAAGGTGACTTAAACTGGTACAAAATGAAGCTTATATGAAAACTGGTTAAGGATTCAAAGCACATTAGCTCTGAAAGATTCATCTTAACACCCAGACAAAAACGGGGAGGTATGATTTGCACAAAAATACTTTAAATTATTTTGGTTACGTTCTTCATCGTCTTCCGCGTATTTAGCTGCTTGCGGTGCACGCATGCATCCTCTTGGCTACGTCGTAAACGTAGGTGATGTCTGGTCGCTTCTCTGGATCTGGGTTGATGCACATATTCACTAACTGTCGTAGCTACAGAGAAAGAAAATACGATATGCTTTAAAAAACCCTTTCAGTTAGTTATTAAAAATATTCTGACTAGATACAGATTGACAAGGAAAGTACATTTTCTGACTAAGTACTCATATGTGGAATTTGGGAATCAAAACAAATGAGCAAAGGAAAAAAAAAAAGAGAGACAAACGAAGGAACAAACTCTTAACTCTAGAGAATACTGACGGGGAGGTGGGCGGGGGGATGGGCAAAATTGGTGAGGGGGGATTAAAGAGCGCACTTACACTGAGCACTGAGTAAGGTACAGACCTGTTCAATCACTACAGTGTACACCTGAAACCAACAGAACACTGTATGCTAACTCTACTGGAATTGGAATGAAAAAACTTAGTAAAAAAGGATATATATGACTTGTCAATGATTTTACAATCAGTTGCAAAGTCTAAGAAGTATGTATAGTCATTGGTGAGTATTAATGTTAAGCAAAAAGTATTGTCTACAATTGGAGGCTTTAAAATTTTACTATTTTTCAAAGAAGTTTATCATAAGACAATAGTCATGAAGGACAACAGGCTTTTAGCTCTAAGGCTTCAAATTAACTGTAGATACATACACATTTATTCCATCTAGAATGTACTACATTAGCCTTGATAGTAAGTTTAAATTTAATAAAGTTAAAGATAGTAAAGTTAAATTTTCATAATTATATACTATATATCCATAGGCTCCAAATTCACTGTAGATACATACACATTTATTATTTGATCTAGAATGTACTACATTAGCCTTGATAGTAAGTTTAAATTTTCATAATTATATACTATATATCTATAGATCTATAGATCTAAATTTATATGAGGCATAGGATAGATTGCTATCATATGCACTTCTCATAAATCATTTTATATAAATGTAAAACGTTTTTATTAGTTTCATATTAAAGAAAAAGCACTCTTCTAAACTAAGAATAATAAATTATAAGCAAGGTAAATTACGAACAGTACCCCAATCCTCAAACTGCATGAAGGAGTATTAGCATTTTCACTTTCTAGAGAGAGCTGAAGTTTACTTACTTATTTACATTACAGAAAATGAGCGTACCTCAATAAATTAAAAAAAAAAAATTCTTCCATCTGGTCCTAGAGCCACTGAGTAGAAGTACATGGGATTTCATTCTCAATCCCAACTGCCATCAGTTTATGACACCATGTGTCTTCGTAACACTGTACCTGGTCTTCCACAGACGATAAGCCAAATCAAGAGGAAGAGCCAGATTCTTTGGCTTTGTAAGTATGTCTTGAGGAATAATTTAGATATTTTGAAAACTTGCATTAATTCTTTCTGTCCTGTTATTAGCATGTAGTAAATGTTAATGGTAATATTATACCCACTGCCAGGGTCTGAGGATTTCAATTTATATTCCTTGCAGTGCAGCAGACAATAGCATTAAAAATCCTTAAGGGGAAGAGCATTACACAAGGCATTTTATTATGGCGATCCAAGAGAAATTTAAATCAGAAAGAGGTTGGCATTTTACCCATTAAAATAAAAACAAATACATCCAATTATACACAATACAGAAAACAGCAGGAAAAGCATTTATAAGGATACTTGTATTTAAAAAGATAATGTGTTCTAACAGGTCACCTATTTGTCAGATATTTTGTTTAGAGATAAAAAGGACAAAGGAAGCAGAAAAGATGACAGAAAAAGATAACCATGGTACAAAAATTCATTCTATTTAACCAGAATACAAGTAGATGGAACAGCAATTTTTGACCGAATAAAACTACCACATCCTTCAAATCGGTCCAGAAGCCATATCTTTCCAGCCTAATAGGTCACAATTGGGTGAAACTTCCAATGTACTGTAGCAGATGGTCCTCAAGTTCTCCTGCCCAGAGGAGAAAGTGCCCAAGATTAAAAACAGATGATATAAGCTTAGTTGAAGAGGACAAAGATTCTCTGGCTCTCCAAAGTGGAAGATGAGAACCAGGTGCAATAAAGAGGGGGAGAAGTAAAGAATGCAGTAAATGGAGACGGAGTGGGGATGGTGGCTGAGCCCTGCTTTTTTAACCCCTCCTTCAGGACAGCCTTCCTAAGGACGGACAGGAGAATCAGGCTACAGTAGACAGAGCCAGGGCCATACCGAGTTTGCTTTTTCCTTTCTTATGTGGTTCGATCTCCCTCTGAAGTGTAGTTCATTGTGTCATAAAGATTAATCTTTTCCAAAGAAGTTTCTAACAGGTCACGTAGTATACAATTACATACGATATGAAATATGCATACCTCAGTATATTTATGAGTCAAATAATCCACTGATAATTTTTTCCTAAATTGTTATCTAATAAACAAATTAATAAAATATGAAAATAAGATCCTATAAAATTAAAATATGCTTGAGTAGCAGTTCTCACTCATCTAGAGTCGATCACTATGCTGGCATTTGAGGGCACTGAGGGTAAATGAGGATAAAGAACCAGCCCAGAAAGGAAGGCTTATTGTCCAGGATGGGAAGTGAGAGAATGACTCATGACAATCTGACACTTCTTTTCTTTCTGCCTCTCCCGTCTCCATTCATTCAATAAAATCTTACTGAGCATTTATTATGTGCCAGACACTTTATTAAGTAGTAAGGATAAAGCAATAAATGAAATATACATGGTACCTGCCTTTGTACCGCTTACAGTCTAGTGGGAGAAGACAGACTGACAAAGATAGAATTGTGAGACTGAGGAAATCATAGAATTAATTCTATTATAAACTACAAAGTGATAGGTATCTCAAGAGGTATTTGTGAGATACTTAGAGGCAAAAAGGCTGTAGATGACCGCCCAGAAGAGACAATCATTATTTTCCTCTTTTTCCTTCCATCTACCTAACTCCGAGTTGTTCCACCTCATTCACTGAGGACATCCAGCTTGACATTATTCTTCATCCCTGTTACGTCAATCACCTTTCTGGTCACTGTGACGCCCGTCTGGATCCTCTATCTGCAACAAACTTCTTGATTACCTGGCCCAAATCTTCACTTTCATTCCGTTTTAGTCTCTGCCTCCCAGGGGCACAGCCTAAGCCTTACAATGTCCTGTGTCACACAGGAAATGTGGGCACAAGCTTCTGTCCTTCCAGGGCTCTCACACTTGTCTCCCCGTATGGCTGTGCTTTGATCTGAGACCATTTCCAATACCTCTCCTCCTCATCAATCATCTGCTTCTGGGCTTACGTCCTTCATTTCCAGGCTAGACCTCAAAGCACAATCCTTTAATCACTTCTTTGTCTTTTCCCAATATCGACCCTGACAATTGTTTTCTTTGGTTCTCTACCAGGATGTGAAGGACTGCTGGAGAAAATCGTAGACTCCATAGAGTCTGGACTCACCAGACTCATGATTCCAACTGCAGCTGGCCCTTAAAAGCTGTTCCTTAATTCAAATGTTTTGCCTGATAAACTCCATTTCCCACAATGGCTAATGTCAACCTTCACTACTCTGTAGGCACTGCCCTCAATTCTTTCTCACCCAGGACCTTGCCTCCTACCTCACAGAGAAAAATCAAGACTGTTAGGTTTAAACTTTCCTCAGTATTTCAACCTAACCTATCAATATCTGATCCATACATTTCTGTTCTAGCATAAGAGTATTTTTCTTCTACTACTCTCAATTCTATCACTGGTATCCAAGAGATGATACATTATATACCATTATACATCAGTACCTGAGATATAGTTGGCTAGGAATGTTTAAAGAGTGAATATTCAGTCTGTTATTACTCTTCTATATTTTCAACCTCTCCTCATTTGCTGATTCCTTCATCATAGATCATAGTCTATAACTATAGTCGTTTCTCTTCCTAACCACTGCCTCATCTAATGTATTTGCTCTACAGCCAAATTTCTTTGGGATGGGGAAAAAAAAAGGGCCCACTACACTTACTCTATCAACTTCCTTAATCTACTTATATAAGCCAACTGTAATCACTTTTTCATCTCCTCCGCCCCCCAACAGTACTGCACTGAAATTGCTTTGGCAGAGGTTAGCAGTATTTCCCATTTGCTAAATCTAACCAACTCTTCTCTGTCTCTTACTCGATCTTTCTGCATCACTGATGCTTCTGATCACAGCCTTGCTGGGAGTTGCCCCCTCCCCTGGCCCCAAGACACCATACTGGCTTCTCCTCTCCCTTCTCTGACTTTTCTTTCCTTTGTAGGTTTAGCTTCTTCCTCTGGCAGTCCCTCTATTGTCAGTGTGTTCTGAGGTCCATTTCTTTCCTTATCTCTTTTATCTTCTCCCTCTACCTTCTTACGCTACACAACTTTACTTACCCCCATGGCTTTAATAACCACCAACACATCACACTGAGGAACACACACACATATGTATCTTTAGGACAGATCTCTTCATGGGCTCTATTCACATATTTTCTCCTGGCTTCTGAACATATCTATCTATGAATACCTCATATTAAACATGTTCGGAACTGAGATCTTATTATTTTCCCCCCAAAACCAGTTCTATCTTGGCAGTGCCTCCAATTTCTCAAGCCAGAAATCTGAAATTCATAAGAGACACTTCCTCACACTTCCTCGCCATGGCCTAACAATCATCAACCAAGTCTTATTGTTTCCTGACTGTATTTCTTCTTGCCTTAGGCTTCACTGCTTACACTCAAGGGATAATCTTCCAACTGACAGTTTTACCTCCAGTTTCTTCCAATCTCCCTAGCACTGCCTGTAAACACCAAGCTGACCACACTTCAGCATTAAGCATTTCAATGGCTCCCCACTGCCCTCTAGAAAGTCTAACCATTAGCATGGTATATTATGGGCTTCTAACATCTGGCTCTTGCTTACCTTTCCAGCCTCATATTTAGCCCCAAACCCCTACTCCCTCCAGCCCCACTCTACACTCTAACCATAACAAAGCGTTCAGTTCTGTGTTCGCGGAACTGTTTTATGCCCTGAATCTTTATGTATGTTGCTTCTCTGCTTATAAAACCTGCCTCAAAATCCCCTATTCTCTTGCCTGTTACCTACTCATTCTCTAAAGCCTTTCTTAACAACTCTATTGCCATGCACAACTTAAAATACATATATTATTATATATTAGTTTAATTAATAATTATGTCTATAAATAAGTAAATATTATATATAATACTTAATTCATGGCATGATGCCCACCCTGGGACTTGAACTCGCGGCCCTGAGATTAAGACCTGAGCTGAGATCATGAGATGGACGCTTAATCGACTGAGCCACCCAGGCACCCCCAGAACCTAATATTTTCTATTTGCCCTCCATCATACCCTTCACATATTTTTTTTTTGAGGTATAACTGACATTAACATTATATTAGTTTCAGGTGTTCACGTGCTTTAATTAAAGTCTCTATAACACTTTATTGTACTTCATTTAATATTTGTGTTCTCCCATTAAACTGAAAGACTGGGAGGATGGCTATTATATGAACAGTAAGTGTTCACTGACATGTTAAATCAAAGAATGAATGGGTAACTTCTGAGTGAGAGAAAATGGAATGGTTTTGTGGTGGTGGCAACTGACTGAAGGTCCGAAGCATGAACACAATTTTGACATATAAAAGGGTAAGGGAAGATTCTAAGCAGAGGTAACAGACTGAACAAAGATGCTGACCCAAAGGAAGTGTGAGGTGTGTGAAAGCAATGGCTAGTACTTCTGCAGGACTGGGGAGCAAGCAACAGGGATGAAATGGTAAACTGAGGCTAAACAACGCAAGAGCTTAAGGAGTTTAGAATCTACTGCTATAGGCAACAGGAAGTTAGTACTTAAGCCAGGAGGGAGAGGTCATTAAAAGTGCACTTCAGTCCGTCTTGTCTTGGAATAGTCAAAGAAAGAGCAATGCCAGCAGAGCGCTCAATAAAATTCCTTTAAGATTTCAGGCAAGAGATATTGTGCATCAGAAGTTTTTGCCAGGGTATGTGAAAGGACATTGTGTCCATTAACAGAAGTAGGTGACAAAGAAGAGTGACTTCGCAAGGGCAAAAGGGACACTAAGTTTTAAAGGTATTTGAGGTACTGACATATTACAATTTGGGTAGAACTGTGAATTCCTGAATTTGGGGTTTAATTCTGTATCTATATCTAGATAACTGAATTCTATATTAAACGGTATTTTGACTCTACCCATATCAAGATCATGAAGATAAAGGAGACAGCTTTAGTGAAAAGTTATTAATCTATACTGAACATAATTTTGCACTGTATGGTTCTCTTAAATATTCATGTGTTAATTTAGTCTTACTTAACGGTGGGTATCATTCTGGATTTTAAAAAATCCTGTATTTATATAGGATTTAATATTTTACAAAATCTTCCATATCCTTTTATTTTTAAAGTAGTGTAATCCCTCATAACAATCTCAATTTACAGAGGAAAAAAAACTCAGAACCAATTAAAAAATTAATGGTGAAACCTGAACTGGAACCCAAGTCATCTGATTTTTAATGCAGGCCTCTTCCACTTCCCATTGTTGAGAGCTTGCTTACTTTTATCGAACTTAGCCTTTTGGTTTGAACTCATGACGCCTAATATAGCTCTGCATGCATAATGATTTCTCAGTAACACTAACTGGTTGAATTTCAAATCATTACCACTGTAGAGGGATATAACTTAGTCTGAGGTATTATCTGAGTTCCAATCAAGAGAGATGTGTTACTAGTATCGACAGAAAATACTAGTTATGTGGTGGCCATCACAGAGTAGAGAAGGTAGCATCTCAGGTACTTTATTCAAATACTCAGAGGTTGTTCTGACTTCCATCCAATGAACACAGTGGTGAGATGCCCCAGCTTTAATCCACGGTGTCAACGCTGACTTGCTGTTTGTTTTCCCTTAAGCAGATCAGCAGAATAGAATCCATCTCTTAAGTCCTTGTCCAAGCATGTTTAACAGTGTACTGAATATTGAAAAAATCTGAATGTTCAAAGAGTACTGAAAGTTGTGCTACATAGCTCCTATCAAACTCCTGCTAAGGAATGAAAATTTAGGGAAGATCCTGCATAAGATAAGATTCATCTTTATAACTTTGGATAATCTTAGCTCTACCCCTTAATCAAAACAGGCCACCGGAAGCTACATCATGGGAGCACAATGGCTCATCCTGCTGCCAAATCGCCTTTCCAAAACCACGCTTTAATGCTTGCTTTTAGCTTTTTTTTTTTTTTTTAAAGATTTTATTTATTTATTCGACAGAGACAGAGACAGCCAGCGAGAGAGGGAACACAAGCAGGGGGAGTAGGAGAGGAAGAAGCAGGCTCATAGCGGAGGAGCCTGATGTGGGGCTCAATCCCATAACGCCGGGATCACGCCCTGAGCCGAAGGCAGACACTTAACCGCTGTGCCACCCAGGCGCCCCTTGCTTTTAGCTTTTATCAAACATCACGTAGGTGTTTTCTGTACAGTTGCTACTAAAGACACTGCCTGGTACATTACTCACAGATCCTTACAGAAGATATTTCAATTATAATTTAGTGGGAGACAACTTTGTCTTCTCTGGGGAACTGGTATAGTTCCTCCTTAAAAACAGAAACAATTTGCCCACTGTTTCCCTTTGAGCCCTGACAGAAAGGAAGCAATAACTAGATGAACAGCTCAACCATGGGAACTCTGCTGGCCAGTAAGATGTGCTTACTTTCTCATTTATCCTTGGTTTTGAATTTGTATTTCCATTTCTATTTTAATAACTTGTTAAGTCATGTCTTTTTTATTTTACTTTTTAAATTTTTTTAAAAAGATCTTATTTGAGAGAAAGAGAGAGCACATAAGTGGGTGCAGGGGCAGAGGGAGACGGAGAAGCAGACTACCTGCTGAGTAGGGAGCCAGATGCAGGACTCAATCCCAGGACCCTGGGATCATGACCTGAGCCAAAGGCAGACGCTTAACTGACTGAGCCACCCAGGTGCCCCAAGTCATGTCTTTTATTGTAAGTTATCTCAAATCCTTTTTGAAAAAAAAGGCAGATTGTAACACAAAATGGGAGATTTACATAGACCTGCATTCTTAACTGGATGCAGTTTTCCTTGATATATATGAGATAACTACTGGTTGTTCTAAAGATAATCTAAATAGACTCGTTAATGTAGTGGAGGAAAAATCAGCTACAACAGTCTTTGGCGATGTAAAGGGAAGAAAATCACAACATAAAACTTACTTTCATGTTACAAACAGCCATGGACTAAGTCTTATGCCTTTAACTTAATAATTTGGTTTAAAAATAAAAATTTATATGGATCTATGAATGGTCTCTTGTCATACCAGATAACAATTCAAGTTATATAAATAAGGTCACATCTCACCCTGCCTTCTTCGAATGTATACAAAATACAGTTTCACTTTTACATGGCACTTATTTGTGCTCCTGCTGTATGACTAGGAGGATAACATTGTCACTACATATCAGAAAGCAGGAACATTAAGAGACAGTAGAAAGAGTTGAAAAGTCATTAAATAGAGGAAGAGGAAAAACTCTTACTTTTGCCAGATAGTTTCAAAATTTTTTTTTTAATTTATTATTTGACAGAGAGAGAAAGACAGCCAGCGAGAGAGGGAACACAAGCAGGGGGAGTGGGAGAGGAAGAAGCAGGCTCCCAGTGAAGCAGGGAGCCTGATGTGGGGGCTCGATCCCAGGACCCTGGGATCACGCCCTGAGCCGAAGGCAGACGCTTAACGACTGCGCCACCCAGGCGCCCCTCAAAATTTTAAGTTGTTAAATAACTACCCATAACAGGTTCCTTTGATTATTCCTAGTTTCACTTTTTGCAGCCAGAAGACACGTCTGGGGCCACGTTCCTTAGGGGGAGATGCTCTATACAACCAGTAGTTAGTTTCCTCAGGCTCCCAGTGAAAAACATGTTCCACACGGTCCAATCTTCATGCTCTATACGGTAACTCTGGGGCTTTAACTATATGTTATTTCCAGAGCCACAGCAGAGAGAAAACCATTTCCTAAAAGCTGGTATTTACTGAGTCCTTATCATGAATCAGGCACGATTCTACACACTTCTACATGGCTTAACAATTCAGACTTCGTAGCAACTCTTTGGGGTAGGCACTGCTATGACATTTTACAGAGGAAAACATTCCCAAGGTCGCAAAGGCAGGAAAGAGGACAGCCTGGATTTGAACTGAAGTAGTCTAGCCTCAGAGTCTGGGCTTTTAAAGTTACTGTCTTATAACACTGCCCAAGAAAAATCCTAAAAATCCTGGTCTGCAGGTTCCCTCACAGCCGCCTCTGCACAAGGGTGGGAGACCTTCCAGATAGACAAAGACAGTTTTAGATTATTTCATTCTCTAAAGAATACTAGCTCTAACACTGGCTCATCTAGTTTCTAAATTAATCGATCAGTCTTCATCTTTCCTAGGCCAACTCTGATAAAAAGAGCAAACCCAACAATTTTCTCTAGGGCTCTATAAAACTCACAATGAGACACAGGCCTACTTTATCCATCAGAGATACATTTAAATGATGACACAAAAATATTAAGATTAGTATTACATGGTTTGAGTGATAATTTTAATGTTATTTCTAACCTGACTCATTCATTAAAGTGACAGTAACTCCCTCCAAACAAAATGTAGTTGAATTTTAACATGGAATGATTTTTTTATGCCAGATTATAAACTTACATAAGTGACTTGATGAATTATAAAAAATGTCTCTAATTTTTCTATCAGAAAGTCAGATATTAAATAATCAGAATGTGATAATTATCTTAGAGATTTCCCTCAATGTTAGTCTTCATATTTTTTAAAAAGTTCCTATAAGCCTCTGGAAGAAAAGAAGTTAAAAACCTTTAACATTTATCTAATAGTCCACAAAAATTCTAAGTACTATGTTATTAACCATGTTTGAGGAAAACATGCTTATACAATAACTTTTAAGAATTTTCTATATATTCCTGTATGTCAGGCTTCAATTTCTAATGACATTTTTAGGCAACTTGCTCAAAAAAAATTTTTGTGTTCGAATTGAGGGAATTAGTTTTCCATTTATTCCTTCGAATTATAGAAATAATGCCAAAATCAGTAGATATTACAACTTTGATAAAAAAGAAATAGAAGTAAAGAAACATTTCATGGTTTATGTTATGTCAAAAAATTTAATTAGTTTGCATTACTTAACACGTTTGTAAAAACATGTACTTTGTTTTTTTTAATTGTTTTATATAACAA
This sequence comes from Ursus americanus, assembly GCF_024610735.1. NCBI lineage: Eukaryota > Metazoa > Chordata > Mammalia > Carnivora > Ursidae > Ursus > Ursus americanus. The sequence goes on from NC_142128.1 coordinate 71,745,506, forward strand.
GATAAAAATAAGGCAAAATAGAGGTCTGAATATGCAAAAGCCTTTACAAAACCAAAGAAGAAAAAAACTGCTTAATTCAGATGCTTAAGGGAAATTTAAAAAGCAATACAGAAACATTTAAATGAGAAAAAGCATATAGGAAAAATAAAATGAATTCTCTATAACATTTCTAAAGGATTATGAAATCATAAAGTCATATGGAAATTAATGACTATATTTGTTTTCAATAAAGTGGAGAAAATATTAATATACTAATATATATTGATCTATATTATTTGAAAGAAATATCAAAGCATATGGGTAAGTACCAGAAATATTAAAAAGAAGAGAGTGTTAACAGTCATTGTTGTCAGGGCGATAACCCAATTACGTATCAAGTTCAGTCACGTACAGGTAATAACAATAGGGCTCTTTGTGCATTATAGCTTTAGGTCACTAACACAATTCTCAACAGAATAATAAAGACTGGTGCTATTGGTACTGTTTCTTTTTCACCCCCCATCTTAATCCCTCTGAGACCAATTATGTTATATCAGCCTCCCAGATATACCCAATTTCCATCTACCCAAGGACACATTTTAGCACCCCAAAGTGGGTCTAATACATTAAAGTACACTATATTTCGGAGCTTTAGATATTTATACAAAATGATTAGGCGTATCCAACTTGTACACCAAAGCGTCACTAGTGATTGACTTGGGGGTGAGGGAAAAGGAAAAAGAAAGCAATCTTACACAGAGATAAGGTAATGTAATGTCTATATTTCACAACTGAAGATCATTCAGTGTGTCTTTTGAAAACTGTGAAAGTCTTACAGAAAGTTACATGGTTTTATAGGATCCCACAGGATATGTGAAATATAGGGCACCGTTTTGGATTCCTGTCTTCAAGGAGCAAGTCCCCAGTGTCACTTCAGAAGCATAAGTGAACAAAGGGCCTACTTAAATATATTTTTTAAACAAAAATGGAGCATTTGAAGCTTAAAGATATAATCTTACATGGCAACGCTAAGTAAGGTGGTCAATTGATATTATAAGTGATGAGAATATCTAACTTACTAAACCCATTTTTAAGAAGGAAAATCAAATATTATTCACAGTGTTTGAGATAATATCCAATGTTAAATTAATCTTAATAAATAATGGCACAGTTACATATTTAGTACTATAAGTAGTCCCATCTCACTTAGCATTGGATTACATGATTATAAGAAGTACAGAAATATTTGTGAAAACAGATTTAGCTCCAAACATTAATTGTGCCATTTAATTTAACAACTCTCATTTAAATATTCTTGGGATAGTATATTAGGAAGACTCTTCCAGCATCAATTTAAATAACACTGGTTAGTTTCAACTAACAACTCCAGGGAATTTATTTAGTCCTATTAAAATCTGCAAATCTAGCAACTATAAAATAGAACTATTCAGACTGCTCAAATGAATTAAAAAAGCTTACTAAACTTAGTTTAACTTCAAAATATGCAAAAATAATCTGCATTTAACCCGACACTTTCGGGTTTTCCCTTATATACACAAAGTAGTTCTTTTATGACTAAATCAGAGGTCATGTTTTTGTTAATGACTCAAATTTCATAATAAGCTTCTTTAAACATATTCTCAATTTTCTTTTTTAAAGATTTTATTTTTGTTTGAGAGAGAGAGAGAGCATGAGGCAGGGGGAGGGGCAGTGGCAGAGGAAGCAGACTCTCCTCTGAGCAGGGAGCCTGATGTGGGGCTCGATCCCAAGACTCAGAGATCATGACCTGATCCTAAGGCAGATGCTTAACTGACTGAGCCACCCAGGTGTCCCAAACATACTCTGAATTTCAATATAAACAAAAATTACTTATAAATGTTGGGTAGCTGCCCGGGTGAATCAGTCCATTAAGCGTCTGACTCTTGATTTCAGGTCGGGTCATGATCTCAGGATCCTGGGATACAGCCCCACGTCTGCTTGTCCCTCTCCCTCTGCTCTTCCCTTGCTCATGCTCTCTCTCTCAAATAAATAAAGTCTTTAAAAAAAAAAAAAGGTAAAAAATTCAGTTGTAATTTCTAAATTATTCATTTAGCAGTCCTCTTTCTTTAAGGGTAGCCTTTTGGAAAATAAATTGTATCTTAGTAAAATTGTGACAAACTATCACATTTTTTAATTAGCAGATTATGGATCAATATATCTGATTTACTGGAAACACTTGCAGTGTCTACATACTCTAATATGTAAGAATAATGCTACCCTTCTGCAAATAGCTTCCTCATTCTTTCCTTTCATTATTACGTGACACTCCCCCCGAGCACCCCCCAGTTAGCACAAGGCAGAGGGAAGGAGATTCCCGGTAAACATGGTGGGTGAGAACAGAGAAAAGAAAGATGAAGGACTGCTAAATCTAACAGTGGAAAGGAATCATGAAATGCTCATTCACACAACACCTGACAGTTCACCTCAGGCTGTGTGATCCTGTAGCGTAAGCAGTGGGATGCCATGAAGTGGAGGCGCGCTGGAGTCTAGGAGTGGCTCTGGCACTACCTGGCTCTCTATCTGCTCATGTGTGAAATGGGAAGAATGCCACCGCCCTTATTTCTTTAACGGGAAAGTTCTTAATGTGGCTTTAAAAAAAAATTGTGATTTTTACAGCTGAAAAAAAATCAGTATTCCAATTTTATTTAAAACCATGTAAATATATTTATACTCTACAAGAACCTGAAAATATCTGAAGTCTGTTTAGTTCAACTAAAAATTTATTATTATTATTTTGTTATTCATAGATCATCAAGCATAGAAAAAGCATGGTGCTCTTTAATCCTTGTATTTAAATTACTCTGGAAAAATCAATACTTTTCTTGTCTTAAGAATAACGAAAATGGTGCTAGAAATTCTTAATTAATGCATTTAAGTAAAGCACCACTTAAGTATTTCTGGGAAGACAGAAAGACAGAACAAAACCCTCCCCACTCTTGCCTTCCATTTCTCTTAAAAGGGGGGGGGCAGTTAAAGTAAAAAAAAGTTCACTATTTATGAGGTAAAACTTTATGACAGTTCATTCATTCTCCATTAGTTCTTTGACTGGATGTGACCTTTTAGGTTGATATTTAAGAAGATAATTGTGCACTTGAGAAGTAGTCCCATTCATTGATTTTTAATAAAAACAGATACCTTTCGATCTGTGAGCTGGAGATATAAAGTGACAAAACGAACACATTTAATGCTCAACAAGAGAAGCATTAAATAATCTGAAAATTGATTACTGGCTCAATAATTTTATTTCCCAAATTACCTTTTGGTTTCTCCAGGAATAAAATGAAGATGACCTACTGAATTAGCAAGTTCTCAAAAATATAATTAGAAGACAACCATGGATATCGTGTCCTACAAAAGTTTTTCTTATTTACAATGAACTTACAATGACCCCTAAACAGATCAGGGTCTGCTATGGCAATCAGTTCAGATCAACGAGCACTCTGCTATAATAGAGCTGACTTCATTAAAGAGCTTTTAACCCTCTCACCAATGCACTATAGGTACTGAATTTCTTTTTCACACAAAGCATTGTTTTTTCAAATCCTCAGTTTAATTTCTTTTTTCTCAAACCAAGATCACCCTATTCTCCCCTACTTATTTCCATTTTTCACTTCCGTCTACAAACTCTTGACTCAACTTCAGAGCTTCCATTCAAATTTCTCTGTTCAAACCTAAAATGAAGACAGATCTGCCAAAAGCAACCACCAAGGTACATTTCTATTCAATCTTTCTCATGTCTTCTCTATTTCAATTAGGAATTTTTTACAATAAATAAAAACTATTGAAAGAGACCGACTCTATACTCTGCATGATGTTAATGCTCAGATTTTCAAAAAATATGTTGGCTAAAAAGAACTTCGTATAGAGTTGCATTCTGTACTTTCTAAATAATTGTCAGTATAACTATTCACTGTTTTTTTTTTCAACTTACGAGTCATCAGATAATTTAGTGAACAACAGTGAAAATGCATGCATTTTAAAAAAAGATTTTATTTATTTATTTGATGGAGAGAGAGAGAGAGAAAGCACAAGCAGGGGAAGCAGCAGGCAGAGGGAGAGGGAGAAGCAGGCTCCTCACTGTGCAGGGAGCCCGATGTGGGGCTTGATCCCAGGACCCTGGGATCATGACCTGAGCTGAAGGCAGAGTCTTAACCCACTGAGCCACCCAGGCACCTTGAAAATGCATACTTTTGATGACCACTCCTGTGACTCTCAAAGAAATTAAATACTGAAATTGAAGGAAAAGATCTGTTTGTCTTATTTTCCAGGAAATGGACACTGGGCATTCCAGAAATGACGCTGCTTGCTGGTAAGAATGGAAAGTCATATAGTGGGTAATATCATTAAAATAAAATCATCATAGCTTCTGGCCTGTCTTTTGAGTAATTTTCTACCTTTACTGAATGGAGAGTTTTTTGGAGAAGTTTCCCGCATTCATTCAGTAGTCAAATAATTGGTGCATTTTTTTTTCATTTACTACGGCAATCTCACTCTTTCACTTCATTTCCTTAATCAATCACTGAACATTTTTAATATGCCAGGCCCTACAGATACACAAATAAAAAGCAGTTACTGTTCCTCAGGGGCAGGAACTAGACAGGGGTGAGAGGTTGGGTGTGTGTGTATGTGTGTGTGTGTGCAAAGAAACAACTGACATGCAGTATACTGCCAAGGCGGGGTGGGGGAATGTGGGGAGAGAAGAAAAGGGAGCAGGATAACTTCAGGCAGAAGATGATGCCCAAGCTTTTTTTCAAAGAGAGAAGTTTGCCTGGTAAAGAACAGGGGAAGGGATGTTTCAGAAAGAGGAAACAGCATCCATAAAATCATGGAAATTCATGGAACTTTTAGCAGAACCTACACTGATAGAGTGAAGGAAAGAAGAGGGTCTCCCATAATCCATAAGTCTGGAGAGAGAAACTTGGATCAGATTACAAAGGGACTTTTGAGTCATAATTCTTTGTACACAGTAAATGTTCAATAAATGTTGGCTTCACAGATGTTAATTGCACCATCACTAATAATACCAAGTTTAACTAAACTTAAGAGATATTTAAGGAAAAATACCTATCTTTTCAATTCAAGATTTTTAGGGTTAAGTACAGTAGTTCCCCACTGATACATGGATGAGATCATTACTGGAAAAAGAAAGAATACTGAACACCAAAAGATACTGTCATAAACAAAAACATTTTAGTAAGCTACAAAATATACATATCCTAATATCATTCATGTACAGCTGACATATTTCAACCTAGAATCCCAATCCTTTGCGCATAATAATAACAACAGCATAATTCAAAAGGAAAGATTTGACATATAGGCTTATTTTTCCAAAGGACACTATTTCTCATTTTTGGTTTGTAACGCTTAAGTGTATCTGTATTTTTTCAGAATATAAGAAATAAAAAAACTCCCAAGCTTTTAAACTCTTCTTCTAATTGGAATGACTATACCTAGAAATAAATCTTATAGAGTTCCTTAACCCTATTGATCAAAGCTGGTTGGGGGCATAGCTACTATTTTCATGAAATGTTCCCTTCTAAATCTCTTCAGGCAGTAGCCTTAAAAATTTAGCAGTAAGCTAACTCAATTTGAGAAGTTTTCAAATAGATATTTAGTGGGACATTAATTTGCTTAATTTTTTCATTCTTCAAACAGTTACAGAGACTGCTACCATTTTAGCTGTAAAATCAACACTTAGTGAAAGTTCGCTGTTTAAAAACTTTATACTTCACTTTTTGTTGTTTCCTATCTTCCGCCATGCTAAAAAATTAAATGGCAATTTGAACTTTGAAAAGATCGAAAAAGCCTACTATATAAGGAAATATTTAAGATTCCCCTCAAGTATGGCAGCATTGAATCTGTTCAGGTTTTTTGCTCCCACAAATTCTGAATAATTATTTTACAAACAGAGTTCCTGCGTAAGGAGAGAAAATATTTATTAGCACATCTGCATTTCAAAGCTCTTGTTCTGAGAACTTTTCTACACAACCGAACAGATTAAAGTCACATTATTAGCCTGTATTTTTCATACCTCCATTTCTGTCGTACGATTTAGTTTCCGTGTTTACCTAGTGGTATAGCCTTCTATTTCCCCACAGCACAAGGCCGGATTTTTACCAATATGAGGAGCTGCATGTCCTGTCTTTTCTGGAAAGTCCGCCATAGAACGTGTTTTGCTTTATATCTCTTTTCGAAACTGGTAACTCTACAGAGTGAAGTAAAAAGTGGAATCTTATTTTCCTCTCCCAACTCTAAGACCTTCTATCTGGGCCAGACTTTGATATTTGCCCCTTGGCTGAGAATCCGCATATCCAACTTCACACTTAGCTGCAGTGAAGTAGCCCTGCAGGCAGGCCGACTTCAACGAACCACTAGTGGTATCATCATTAAAATCCTGCTGAAGGTCACCATGGTAACCGCCTGCTGCGGCTTCACTGCTGCACTCGGCATCTCCTAATCAGCTACCATGTGAAATGCAAATTCAGACAGTCTGAAAATTAGTCAAGAAGAATAGGGGATGAGGATGCAGATATGTGAAATATTCATGCGCTTCATGGAAAAAAGAAGACAGCATGAATGACACAACAAAGAGCGGCCCCTGACATTCTTGCCATCATTTTGCATTATTGTTCACACCCTACTGTATTTCCAGGCCTGGAGTTCTGAAGTTGGTTTTGTGAAATGCCATATTTATATTCTATACCCAAAATAGTAATTAAAAATGGCTAACATAATAGCATTAACATCAAATGAAGATAAGGCTTCTAAATTATCATTGCCTCATAAGAGTTTAGTTTAATTACCTGAATACAAAGGCTATGAAACAAACAACAACAACAAAAACAGGCATCATTGATTATTAGTATCAAAACCACAGAAAAAAAGGTACTTATAACATTCTAGGGCCTCAAGTGCTTTCTGTATGGTAAAAATTCTTTAGAGATATTTATTATTCAAGTTACACTGACTCAATTTTCCTTATATAAAACTCAAACCGATTGCTATTTATTTCAACAGAGAAAGAGTGACAAGACTAGCTAATAAGTGAATGTTATAATTGTTTTATATTTTTCCTTTGCTCCTTGCCATCTCCCTTGGGCGAAAAATCTGTTGCTCATGAGAGGGTGAGATGTCCTAACTCAAGACAGTGTTTTCTCTGGGTAGATTCCCCAGTAAGCTTTCCAAAAAGAGTTATGTGAACACATTTAGTTAACCCAAGATACTGCTCTTCTGCCTACCTCCTCCTTAAATACTGGCAAAATCACAATGTACTGGGCTTAAACGGGAGATGTTTTGTTCAATAAGAAACCGTATGTTGGGTAGAGCCAAAACACCTCATTTCAATGGGTTACCAAGCAAGCAAGGATTCAGACCCAGGTTTTTATATAGTAGAGTCTTCTAAAATGTTCAATCCCATCCAATATACATTTTAACATGTCTGCTAATGGTAACCTCAAAACATTTCCCATAGGAATCTGATTGCAATAGTGAGGCACTGACAGGACAGGCATGGTCAAGGGAGGGAGGGTAAAGCTGAAAGAACAAGGTAGAGAGACACAGAGCTAAGAGATGGATGTTTCACATTTTGGAAAACACGGATGAGAGGGAAGTTCTGCCAAAGCAGAAAGTTACAGTGGTTGTTCAGAGGCTGTGAGAATGAGGGGTGGCCTTATCAAAAAGGGCACCAGACATGCTGGTCAACTCGAGCTGGGGTCTGAGCATGAATTCTGCCCTTCGCCGTGTTCAGAAGGCTGCAAAGTCAGCTCTCCTTCTCCTCACACCTAGGAAGTGACCAATTTCACAAGTGACCAATTCCACACCACATGCTGTGCTCTGCTCCACTCCACATTAGGAACTGCAGTGTCAACTCTTTAAACAGTAAGTCTCCAAGAGAAGGAAAACAGAATGTAAAGTGCTAATTCTGCCACCATACTCGTCATTTGTGTTTCTGGACAGAAAAAAAAATCTTAATAAAATGCAAACGTTAGCAAAATGAACAACAGACAAACACATGGGCTGAAAAATGACTTACTTCCTCTGAATAGTGATCTGAAGGAAGAGGAGGGTAGTCACACTGTTCTATCTTCTTACACAGCGAGTACAAATTCATTTTGTCACCATAGAAAGGACTCTGTAATGCAGCCATCTGTAAAATGCTCCCAATGAAACTGATATAGTTACATGGTAACTTTTAAAGGTGATTTCATCAAGTATATTACACTCGGGTAGAAAATAATTACAAATACTTTTAAAAAAGTTATCTGGGCATTTTGATTTTTATGAATATTCCTTTCTGAGAATTATTCGGTAAGTTCTAAAAATCTTCAATTTTTGGTATTTTTTCAATATTTAAAATTCCCTAAAAGGGAGAAACGGTTAGCACATATTTATATTTATACACACACACACACGTATATATACATACACATATATGACATAAAGTAATAAGAAAAAGACCACAGAGTGACTTAAAACTCTTCATGAATATAATGCCATAAAAATAAGTAATATATCTCATGACCAAACGGACATCAATGGTATATATCAACCACGCAATGGTCGAAATATCACTAAAATGAAACAGAAATTGAAAATGAATAATAATCTAAGCTATGGTTTAGGGAGTAGAATGTATAGCATTTTACACAACATGATAGTTCCTGTAGGGAAGGGTTATTTTGAGGGGAAGAAAAAAGTGTTTTCAATCTGCATGCTGTAAGTGACCCTGAAGTGGTTTACGATGAACTAGAACTTCTTTTCTTTTGATAACGTTTCAAAAACACTAACATGTTCAAAAGCTCTGAGTCATAGCCGCTACTTCAAGGCATCCGAATGAGATTTCTATGCAGAAAAAAAAAAAAGACTCAAAGAATGATCAACTTTAAAAAAGACATTATTGAATTTAAATTTATTTTAAGACAAGGTTCTAACTTGACATTTAAAGTGCAAGCAAGTAGTGTGGTAAGTAGGGTTACAAACTAAAAAATTCAATTTAAAATGTTCGCATCCTGTTCAAAACCTTCTAAATCTTTGAACCGCAGCAGCGAGAATACAACACGGAGTGCGAGGCTGCCCCAAAGTCAGTCACCCTTTTCTACATGTGCTAATAAGTTTGATTTTGGAAGGACAATGTGTACATTCCCCAGACAGGCAGAGTGTGTGTGAAACACGCTAGTCCATGCTGTGCTACTCAGTGAGCTTCAGTGGGGACAGGACAAGCTGAAAATGGCTCTCATCTGTCTTCTGGTGCTCCAGACAGAGCTTTAACTCCTTCAGAGCCTTAAACGAGGAGGGGATGGCACTGGAAATCAAACCTGCAAAGTAGCTTGACATGGTTTTACTTAGCTTACATTTTATATGAAACCTACATACACCTATATAAAACCACCTCAGGAATGGCTGTTCCACATGAGAGAAAAGTAAAAACAATATAAATGGCTCTAAACATGTAAAACACTCCATCTGAGAGGAAATTTCTAGAAGAGAAGCTATCAGTAATGACATGTTTTTGTTTTGTTTTGTTTAAAATGCAAGGACATTTTATGACAGAGTATTATAAAGGCCACCTTAAAAAATACACTGTATATATAACTATAGTCTTTCCATGTTTCCAAAAACCCTACATAAATGTACATACATTCATTATCATATGCTAGGAGTTCATTACAGTACTTTTTGTCTCAATACTGCAGAGTGTTAAAAAAAAAAATCTGAATGTCCCCTAAGGAGTTAAAACAGGAATAGTATATTTTCATGCATCTCCTGCTTTGACAGATGAAAAATGTCAACTGTCCTGTTTTTATTTTCAAGCTTTTGCACTATTCATCTGGTTCATTAGTGCATCTCGATGCTGCCCCTGACAGCTGCTCGCCCTCTCCTCCCAGCAGCTGAATTTTTCAGGCTAATTTGATCCTCCACACTGAGACGATCGCTAGAATGATTGACTTGCTCCCTGACCTCCAGGGTCTGACTTTCCTGATTAGTATTCTGGGGGTGTCGGAGGGACGAAAGCCCACTGTCTGTCTTCGGGGCTGGTGGCAGCTCTCTTTTTTTTTGAACTGTAAGCCACCAACCTACAACCCTGTAAGGATGCAATTGCTGCGCTGAACAATAAAGGAAATGTGTAAAACCTACTTTTCCATGTAAAGGTCCGTGTAGCAAAAGCACAGCATCTTGATTTTAATTAGTAAAGTCTACTTTGTTGCATATCAATTAAAACTGTACTGCTAGTTTTTTTTTTTTTTTTTGAGGTTTCAGGAATATTTGAAAGTCTAATTTTCTGAGTTTAAAATACATTTTCAAAAAACCTTCCCACTCCTTCATTGTTAATAGTAAATTCTTAGAGGGATATAATATAAAATGTCCATGAGAGGTTGTGGCCAATTTTTTAAGGCTAAGTTGCTGGGTATTTCTGTTAACATCGTATTGAAACATAACTGGAAGGAGATAGAACATAAAGGTAAATTAAATCTTTAGAAAAATTTTAGTTCTTCCACATGACTAGCATAGAGGAACTGAGAAAATTCACTGAGATGAAAACTAACATTATCATGATAAATACTTTAACTCAAAATCATCCACAACACATAAATTCATGGATGTAAGGGTGTCCAAAGAAATAATTTCTATTTTGGTGGTCATTTTAAACACACATAAAAATGGGACACGGCCTCTCAAAGGCAAATCCAGAATGTGAAGAATTAATTTCAGTTTTGACATAAGAATCCAGTGGCCCTAAAAGAATTTGCAAACTTCTCAAAAAACATTCATTACCTTAATTGAACTTTTTCTTTTTCATTGCTAAATTTCATCTTATTAGTGCAAACCAATTTGCTGTTTACTTTCAAGTGTTTAAAAGGAAAATGCCATTTTGATAATATTAGACTATGGCCTGAGGAACCTAACGTTACTAAATAAATAAAAAATATTTAAAAATGTACAAAGTGACTTTTAAATATTTAGTAATTTAGTATAATCAAATCTCAGCATTGTAGCAAATTAGTAAAAGAATATAATATAGTGAGCATAATCTCTTTTAATCTCCTGGGCATACCTAAACATGTTTTGTCATATCACAAATTCATAATTTTTCATAATAAAAATTATCCTAGGAATGTTATTTAAGAACATTTAAAAATCTGTTCTTTTAAAGTGGTCATTAGTCACTTCACTAGGAAGAACAAAATAATCTCTGGTTCCTTAAATTAAGGAAATATGAATCTGTAAACCATAATGTAATAATTAAAGCTCATGATACACATTAAAAAAATAAGCCTTCTAATGCTCTACTGCCAAGTAATGGTTGGGCAATTAAAATAAATGATCTCATGATATATTTCATTTAAGTCAGGAGGACAGGAAACACAAAATATAGAGTAAGAAATATATTGGTTTCTATCTATCCACTTTAGATTTCTTTTGTATACATTAAAAAACATGAAAATGATTCCATGTATTATTTTCCTTCATTTTATTTTATTAAAATAGTTACTCAGATGTAGACTAAGCTTTAATTAGCAGCTCTGACTTAAAGCTTGTATCACTAGGAGAATTATCATTTCATTAAAAAATAAATTTACGTAAGTCACTAGTCTTGGGTGCTTTTTGATACCATTACTCTATAACATGGACGTAAAATGTGCTTTTATATAATATGCTTTTTTTCTACCCATCCAAATTACTACATTGAAATATTTGTTAGAGGATGTACGTAGATGATTCCATTTTCCTTTTGATAAATTATCACCAGTAGAACAGGAGAGAGAGTATTTCACTAAGCTTTACCAATACAACTGTTATTCATGGAAATGAAATTAAGTGGTAACCTAGAAAAATTATCTATTTACCTACTATCCTTAAAGCTAAATTACTCTATGTAAGAGCAAAAGAAATATTGAAAAAGATATTTACCATGCTTTCATGTTTTTAATCCATTCCATTATACCTCTCCTGCTCTGCATGGATAAGCAAGTTACCTTACAGATATTCAAATGTACATTTTTATAAATAAGATATGCAGGATAACATCATATTAATATTAAAAACATTTTTATAATAAAATTCTCACTAAAAGGAAACAATTTAAAAATATTAGAGGAAGTAAATGTGCAGGAATGCATAGTTACCATTATAAAAGCAGTTACTAAGTCAACGAATTAACCCTTCCTAATTAAAAAGCTAATTCTTAAACACCATCCAGAAAAAAATAAGTGTATACTATAAGGATAGAGGAAATATATTACAGTAATAAAAAATACATCACTATGTGGACTTCATCAACATTACCTACCTCATACAGTAGACAGCCAAGAGACCAGATGTCAGATTTGAAGTTGTATCCATTTTCATGTATTCTCTCTGGAGACATGTAATAAGGTGTACCCACTGCAAAAAACAAACCAAACCAAACAAGAGGAGTATAAAAATGAAGATGCAGCTGAGGTAAGAAATTTTACACACAATACTCTAGATTAAACTATGTCACCAAAATCATTCATTAGAATCAGGAAATTGTTTTTGCCAATACTTAAAACTCTTTAATTTCCTCTGCTCCCTGACCCTTAAGCAGCACATCGACATCCATCCCATATTAAAAAGGGTGTGGTGAGTTAAACTTTTGATGGATTCAGGGAGGATCTTGGGACCTTAACTAAAGGAAAAACAAGGAATTCTAACAAGAAAATTTACTTAAGTGATTCACACTGGCTTCATTTCTTTATTTTGAAAAAATATGGCTTGCATACTCCAAACAATTAAGCACGATCATATAATCATTTACTTAAATATAAACATTAATTTATAACAATTCAGTAGTGTGTATAAATAAATCATGCTCATTAACTTTAATAGAAATAACCCTTAGAACACAGTTGTAGCTCTTAAAATTTTAAGTGATTTCAGTACCCTACTTACTACCATTTTAGAAAGAATACAACAGACTTTTGTACATCAAAGGATCATATAATAACATGTGAAAGGTCACTGACATCTCTGGAAAAATGTCTGAGTTATGCTACTGAGACTTTTTTAAAGACAAAATACTCTAGATAATTTTTATTTTTGTTTCTTTTGAAGTGCTCATACTTGTTTTTCTTTTTTATGGCCATTTTAGAAAAGGCTAACATAATAAATGATAATGTGATAAATTAAAATTTAAAATTTATTAAATATTTAAAAATAGGCAAAGCATGTATGTTATATTTTGAAGGGTAAAAATACTTAAACGACTTTCAAAGGGAATATCTTAAATTTCAAATTTAGATGGCTATTTCACCACCATTAGCCTAAGGCTTTTTGCCAGACAGGGAATCAAAGTTTGAGAACAACATTTTGGAATTTTACCTGCTTGAGGCAAAACCTACCAAAAATATGCTGCTACTCACGGAGAGAAGGGCATCTCCTTTTTCTACTAATTTTCAAGAACTCCCCAGATATTTATTTAGTGTAAGTCTTAATGAGACTGTAACTCCCAGTACTGAACAGGGAACAGGAAGAGTCACACCAACAATCAAAGCATTATCCTCAAAGGCAGGAGTCAGTTTTCCAAAAGAATAACCTAATAGTTGTGTGTGGAAACTATACTGCGCTGAAGGTGAAAACATCGTGAACCGCGTATTCGCAAGAAATCCTATCTATATTGGAATCCATTTTTACTAATATTGGGGATAGTCCTAGTCAGTAATGGACAAAGGGGAAGTATTTATGGAAGTGGAGAAGTGAAGAAAGAACAGGCACACAGGACGATAAAATAAATTTAAACAAAACAGTAACTATTCACACAGGCAATTAGTAAGACAAACCTTAAGAAATAAATTATTTCAGTGTAGCATTTACTTCGAAGACAAGTAAATCTGCCAATCTCTGTCAGGGTCACAAAAGCCAAGAAACTTTCAGAAAGAGCTAGGATTTTAAACAATCTGAACTGTTATCAGGTAACATAAACACAAGCTCTCTAGCTTGGGGAGTTCCCACCACTTTCCCTTGTAGTTTGCACACGCGACACTGATTACTGGAGGCATGTACACCCTTTCTCCATCTAAGGAAGGGTGGTGGGTGCAGCTGCAACAATCAGGGGGCTCTGCACAGGCTCCTGGTTTCAGGACATAAAACAAGTGACTGGCAGTGAGGAATGTGCAGAGAGAGGCTTCACGGAATCCACAGGGGGCGACTGAAAACACTGAGGCTTGAAGGTTCAGTTTACCAAAAGCAAAGGTAATTTTAACCAGTAGCTCTGGGAAACCTGCTGTTACATTAGGGGTTTGATATGAGTGTGAAAGATTGATGATAGGGAAAAAAAAGAACAAATGCTAGCATTTTACAGAGATTAGCCCCAGCATAACACCTTAACTGCAACACAACTGAGCCCACGGACGACCCGCAAGTGAAGGAAGCAGAGGAAAAGAAGGATGAGGGATTCCACTAAGCTGAACTTACATCGTAAAACATTTTAATGCGAAGAAAAGCCTTTTCTAATGAGCTGCTGGAGGTCATGACAAAAGGTGGTATATTGGGTTAACGTGGATACTGTAAATTTAGACACTGATTCTTCTTCATTTTATAAATAACAAACTTCCTTATGCTAAATATGCACATTTTATTTTAATATTTAAATTATATACCTATTGAATATATATTAAAATGTAAATCTGAGGATGCTACTCACCTTTTTGACTGACACATTTCCAAAAGAGTCATTATGTAGGAAGAGGAGAAAGTTTGCATCCTGTGCTACAATTAGTAATTGGATTGATTCATAATTAACTGCTGAGTACAGCCTAAGAGGGAGTTCCCACTTGCTCCCTATTACATGAGCCCTAAAGTGCGCCTCCATTGTGGACAAGGGCTCTTCTACTGACTGACACTGAGCAGAGGGGTTGAGCCCCATCACATTAGCGGACTCATCCTTCCTCTCTACCTAACAGAGAGGTCAAAAAGTTTAAATTGCTCAGGAAAATCTGAAATAAATTTAAATGCAATGATAGGTCTTCCACATTTCAAACTTAATGGATACATAATTATTTCCTAAAAGCCTTTTTTAAAAATCCACGACAGCTGTGTCTATTATTACTACTGTCTCAAGAATGTTGTGACTTCTTTTAACAGCTATACAAGAAAAGGGAGAGTTGTAGAGTGATATGATTAGACATTAAAACGATCACGCAAATTACTATGTACTGAGGGGCATGGAGACAGCAGGTTGCGTAATTTCACTAATCTTTCGAGAATTTATGGCTGTAGCTAAAATGGGAATGTATTGTACTATAGCATATTTATGCCATTTTAACCTTTTGATATGCATGGAAGTGAGTAAGAAATGGATGCTTAACATCATAAAAAAACAGAGAAAGGCTGATAGTAGGGGGAAATTGCTAACAACTGAAAATGTTATCTGGCCATTCTTTAAACTATAGGAAGACAATCATTCAAATAGAAACAAATTTTAATTGCATTAGTTGACTTATTCTAGCTATGAGAAAGGTTTTACACTTTGTATACTCTATTAACAATACATAGATTCTAAAATTTATCCTGAACAAAAAGACTGATTTTCAGAAGTTCTACATTATGTTTAAGAGAGTTAAAAAATTCTGCTAACATGTTATTATGGAATATATGACTAAATTAATTCATATCTTCCCTTTTATCAGAACAAGTCATACGCAGAATTTTTTCAACATTTAGTAGTACAATATCTGCAAAGACTTGATTTGAGAAAAACAATAGCACTACTGAGGCATCTGTTTATATGGTTAGAGTGGGTTGCTGTTTTTTTGTTTCATTTTGTTTGTTTTAAACAAGGAAGGCAGGGCAAAACCGGTCAAAGGTCAGGAACTCTGTTTCACATCTTACCTCATTAACTAGCTAGGACCACTTAACTTCTCTTATTACTCACTTTCCTCACCTCTTAAGATGCAGGGATGAGAAAGAGGAGATAATTTCTGAGATCACTTTGCTCTAAATTCTGCAGCACTCATAAAAACCCTACAAAAATCCATATGGAAAGTGAAATGGAAAAAGTAATATATTCCTTTTTTAAACTATTACATAGGACAGCCGAGCAAAGTGTTTTAGGTCAGAGAGTACAAACAAGCAAATTCAGTTTAGAAATGTTGTTTTTTTTTTTTTTTTCCTCTCTTAGAATTAAAGCAAACTGCAGAAAAGAAGCTTTGAACCTGCCTTGGTGGGAACATTAAAAGGACATGAGTCATCTTATACCTCAGTTTGATTTAAAAAAATATACAGATACACACAACTTCGGGGAATAAGAATTAATTTTCATTCTCTCCTTCATACCCTTAAGTCAGCCCACAAATTATGTTGGCAGACTTAAAAGAGAGAGGCCCAATGTATCTAATTGTAAGGAGTATTATCTAAGGTTAAAACAGAACGGCTGAGCGGTAGACTAGTATTTTTTCTGCAAAAGACAATTCTAGAATAAAATTTGTCATCTTTTAAGTGCACCTGATGACCTTTAAGAGCTTTAATAATGCAGAGGGAGAAAAACCCAGGAAATTGTATTGTTACTGTTACTCTGCTCTAGGCACTGTGTTAAATGCATTACATGTATTCTCTGGCTGAACTTTTAACACATGTTTAAGCAAGGTCCCTACTACCGGGCACACACTGTTCTAGGTGCTGGGGAGAGAGAAGTAAACAGATTAAGTCCTGACCTCATGGGCTCATGTACTAGTGAAATGACTATCATGAAGTAGCTTCAGGAGATGTTACTACTGTTACCTTGTTTTAAAGAGAAGACGCTTTGGGAGTTCAGCTAATTTGCCAAAAATCGCAAAGTGGGTAAACTGTGGACTTGGAATTCAAACCAGGTAGTTCTGTCCCTTGCATTTAAATAGATGGTTATTCCATTAAAACTGACCACTGTGAAATTCTGTATCCTTCCAAATTAAGAAACAGAGAAATCTTCTAAAAGTCAGGATGTACGTAAGAAAAGCCAGGAGTAAGGGTCTGGGTTCAACAGGCTGCATGTGGAAATGATGCTACTTTGAGCTATTCTGATTGTTTTAAATACATACTTGATACGGTGACGGAGAGGTTAAATGTGCACTGTTTAAAATTAGATAATAGCTTCTTCCTAAAGCCATTATTTAAGTCTAGAAAGGACTGAAAGCTAAAAATAAATCAGTGAAAGTAGCCTATAGCACTGACTGAACATATGCTGCCTTTATGGCCCCAGACTACCTTGGATTATGAAGGGGAATAAGCCAAAGAAAGATCCACAGAGAGGTGCTAGGGAAAGGTGTGGGAAAAACCAGTATGTGACCACAGGTGGCACCTGGCACCAAAAATGAAACTGTTTTAATGCCTGGTTCAAGAACACTAATTTCCCAAGTTGAAATCAGAAGCTATATCACACTTGGAAATAGTGTGGGGAACATGAATTGTACACTCAAGAGACTCCAGTGTGAAAATTCTGATATCTGGTTTGAGTGATGGCCATGCATTTACTCTTCTGGTAATATCACAAAATCTGAGAACCATTTGTCTCACTGTGGAAGGTATAGAGGAGTTCAAACTATCTTATAACAACAACAAAACAACAATTTCCCCCCAAGGGGTTTCAAATATTACCTAGCACAAGGATCAGTATTAGAGAGTCCTAGTTAGCTTTTTTTTTCTTTTTAACCTATACCATTTTCAGGATGTACAACAAACACACGTAATAGCTAAATTCACACACGTACATGCAAAACAAAAATTCTCCATCCTTCCTCTTCTGGGGGACATTATGAAAGAAAGCAAAATGGATATTGGAACATTATTGATCTAACTGTTCTCATTTGTTTTTCTCCTTTCCAGCAATCAGACAGGAAACACTTCATTGTGTATAATAAATACAACTCTGATGCAAACAGATTTGCTTAAATAGCAGCTAACTACCCCCAATTACTTATATACACCTTTGGAGTATATAATATGTTTAGATTTTATAGCAGATTAGCTTTTCTAATTAAGTTTTGTTAAAATTACTTGTTATCTCCTATATTCTAGTCCATGAAGGAGTAAGCCACTTAAGAAGCAGGACTGGAGGGGCGCCTGGGTGGCACAGCGGTTAAGCGTCTGCCTTCAGCTCAGGGCGTGATCCCGGCGTTACGGGATCGAGCCCCACATCAGGCTCCTCTGCTATGAGCCTGCTTCTTCCTCTTCCACTCCCCCTGCTTGTGTTCCCTCTCTCGCTGGCTGTCTCTATCTCTGTCGAATAAATAAATAAAATCTTTAAAAAAAAAAAAAAAAAAAAGAAGCAGGACTGGAGGGACACCTGGGTGGCCCAATCAATTAAGCGTCTGCCTTCAGCTCAGGTCATGATCCCAGGGTCCTGAGATTGAGTCCTGCATTGGGCTCCTTGCTCAGCAGGCAGCCTGCTTTTCCCTTTCCCTCTGCCTGTTGCTCCCCCTGCTTGTACTTTGTCTCCCTCTCTCTCTGTCAAATAAATAAAATCTTAAAAAAAAAAAAAAAAAAAAAAGGACTGGAACTGAGGAGAGAAGTCCCTTGAGAATTAAATAAACATTTGTTAAAAAAAAAAAAAACACGAAACAAAACAAAAAAGTGCCAATACACTAACAATAATGATAAAGAGAACTTGTCTGCAAAATTTATATTATGCCAAGTATGGTATATTCTTCCCTAAAAAGCACATGTACATCACAATGCAATAAAACACCTAAAAAGGTCTGTAATAAACATGTGAAGTTTTATGTCAAAATATCTGTCCAAAAAATAAAGTGCTTAGTTTAATGCAAACTTTCATTAAACCTCCGACTTGTAACTTCACCTTACCAAGTCTTTAAAAGAAGATACAACAAACTCTCCATGAAGTCTACTAAAGTAGTGTGGTAAGCAGAATTCTGGTCCCATTAATCTTTGCCCTCCGGTGTCACACCTGTATATGCTATGTTACCTGGCAAAAGTGACTTTGCAGGTAAGATGATGGATTTTAAAACAGATTACCCTAGATTATCAGTGAGAGATGCAAGGGAAAGGGCAGGAGAGATTTGAAGTGTGAGAGGGATTCCACCCACCATCTTTGGCTGTAGAGATGGAAAAGAAGGGTTTAAGCCACTAAATTTATGGTAATTTATTAGGACAGTAATAGAAAACAAATACAAATGTGTTAATGATTCATGCATTGCATGGGAGAGTGGAATATTCAATTCAAGGCGCTGAGAACCAATTATGTATCAAGAACTACACTAGGCAGTGGGGGCTAAAGAAAGAAGCATATACGGTTTGAAAAATGTTTGACCCCTAAGAGTTCACTGGATTATTTTGGGATGGGATGAGTTATGTTTTGGGGAGTTTTTTAGAGGAGGTGTGGAGGGGGGAAGTAGGAGAAGCCAATACATTTACCATAAGAAGAGTGAAAGAATAAATTATGGTCTTTTGTAATTTAAATGAACGCTGGCTTGTTCATTAACTGATATGACTAATCTAGGTAATCACAACTACCTTAATGTCAAATTAGAGATATACAACAGAAAACAGTTCATGTGCTACATGGCACTTAATCTATAGTTGGTATTTGAAGTTTGATAAGTAATAGTTTTTATTATAAATTTTTTAAGTTGACCAAAATAAGGTCCCTGTCACAAATGCGTCCAGCAGGGATTAACTTACTGATCAAGAGAAAAGTCACAAGGGATCAATACTCTGGTAAACCTCACGAATTATTCTGATTTTAAAAGTAATTTCTCTGAAAGAAAAATAATCCTAATCCCAATCCTAACATTAATCTCTGCTCAGAATTTCCTTTCAGATCGACAGCAATTCCCTAAGGCTATCTATGGCTACCTTCTTCATTCACGACTACCACACATGCCCATTGAGAGAGTTAATTATGCTTTAGTTGCAACAGCAACGAATACATCACAAAAATAAAGAAGTAGGGAAAGAACACAAAACAAACAATAGAAAAAATAAATCAGGTAATTTTTGCTTTACCTCATGGCATGGACAATGCTCACATTTATTATTTCTGGTTCTCCTCTTCCTTAACACAGGGAAGAATTACGCTACCCCACTCCCTTGAGATAGGTAAGGCCTGACACTTGTGTTGGACAATAAAACATGAATGGGCATAATCCGTGTTACAAAGAAGTAGAATGGGTTTAATTCAGAGCCAGTGAGTGAGTGACTGGCGTGTTCTCTCACCCTCATGAGATCGCAAAAACTTATGTTGATATGAAGATAACACAAGACTGAAGCTGCCTGAAACGCCACGTCGCCACATGGACGGAGAGAGGGCAGCTACCCTAGAGAGCCATACAGGCCCAAAGTGGGCTCTGGGTGACCAGACAGAATATGCTTTAGTGCCAAGTAACGGAGGTTTTGGTATTGCTCCTTACTGCAGCATAATCTAACCCACACTTACTGGTACACTCAGTTAAATCCATCCTTTCATGTGTAGCCTGTCTCTACGCCCATCCATCATTTAATCAATACTTATTATCTATTATGTGCCCTGCCTTCTTCCAGGTGTTTGGACCACATCAGGAAACCAAAACCACAAAGATCCCTTTCTTCAGGAAGGTTAAATTTTAGCTGGAGGAGAGAGACAAAAAGTACAAAGCATAACAAATACATTTTATAGCATATGGGAAGATAAGAAGTCCTAATGAGAAAAGAAAAGTTATATAAAGTAAAGATCAGGAATTCTAGGGATGGTAGAGGAGTGGAGGTCAGGTTCAGTATTAGAGGATCTCAGTTTCCTACTTTATAACAGCCACTCTACCTAGAGAACATTGAGGAACAAGGAGAAAATGTGCCTTAAAACTGCTTGTAAATTATACAATGCTATATACATATTCCTTCTTACTGCTGTTGCTATCTCATAGCAGTAGAGGATTCCTCTGGGTCATTATTATAAGAAATAAGGGTAGTATGAGGATTTTACTAAAAATCATATATTTGGAATACATAAAAATTATTCTGTGTATTCTCCTGTATTTGTAAATATTCAAAGGTAAAGATACTTGATCCCTTAGCAAGTTGCCTCTGGGTCAGAACATCTGCTGAACAGAGACTTTAGAGGAAGTTAAGAAGAAGTGTAACAAAAGTATATTCTGTATTTTGTGACGTGAGAAAAATATACCCTGACTGCCATGTTCCTATTTCACAGGTTTTGGTCCAATTGTAGTTTTCAGTTTAGAAGAGCCACTTCCTCAGTAATATTAGCCAAAGTTACCGGTAGACATAATGGCTGTGAAGAAAGACCTCAATATCCAAGAGGGCTATTTCCTGTTTATTTCTTAATCTTGGAGCATCAAGAGCAGTCAAGCCCAGGAGAGAGGGCAAACTCTGCTCTCATATGTGAGTTCCTAGGCAATGTACAGAACAGAAGAAGGTAACTGCAGATGGAAATAAAAACAACAAATAAGACAACATTAATAGAGTAGGAGAACATGCCACGAGGTACTGATATGGTGAAAAAATCAGTTTTGTTGGGAGAGTAAGCCAGGAGTAGGAAGCCACAGACCCACTCACTATCTTCTAGCCACAGTCCATTTACCACTCTGTGCCTCAGTTCTTGTGACTCTAGAAGGGGAATAAGCCATACCCACAGTTCCCATATCTCGGGAAGGGTCTTAGGGAACGGAATGACTTACAAATTGTACAGAGCCACCATGCATGTTATTACCCACCCCCAGAAACACAGAAAACACTGTAAATGACGAATTTATGATTGATCAACTGACCTAACAGCCAAGCAGCAAGTCAGGACAATGTCTAAAAGTAGGCAGAAAAGGGGGAATTTGTCTTTAAATAAATGGAACAGCATGAAAATATTGTAGGGGAGCCTGGGTGGCTCAGATGGTTAAGCATCTGCCTTTATTAGAAGCTCAGGTCACGATCTCAGGGTCCTGGGATCAATCCCCGTGTCGGGCTCCCTGCTCAGTGGGGAGTCTGTTCTTCTTCTCCCTCTGTCCACCCCCCCAGCTCATGCTCATGCTCTCTCTCAAAATTAATAAATAAAATCTTTAAAAAAAAAGAAAGAAAAAAAGCATTGTAAACACAGACCAGTGTTTTCCAAATTGCAGGTCATTACAAATTAATGAGTTGTAAAATCAGTTTAGTGGGTTGCAACTAGCATTACTTTCAGGAAAATAAAATAGAGCAGACAACATAGTTGTAATGTTAAAACACCATTACATGAAACTTTTGCTTTAATTATATATGGTTACGTTCCTGTGGGGTCACAATGTTGCTGGGGTCATTGTGAAGAAATTTAAAAGCCACTTACCTAGACTGTCAAGAAGTTTGAGTTAAGGGAGAGAGATGTGTCCTCATTTAAATTTTAAGAAATAGACATATACATACATATATACACATATATGTATATATATCATACATATATGTATGATATATATACATACATATATATATATAACAGATTTTCTAACACCTATAACATTTATAAGGTTGACAATATAAAAAAAATGGTAAGATTCACAGGGTTATATATAATTCTACAATTAGTCTCCCTAGCAACACCCTCCGTCCAAATCAATACGAAAGCACTAAATGAAGATCGGACTTAACATAAATTCATGTACAAAAAGAGGAAGGGGACAAAAACACAGGAACTGTCTAGATCATAGAGTATAGGCAGCAACGAACTTTCTGTTCTATGGGCTAATGAGTTCATACGGTATCTCTGCTCAGCTTTGGGTAGCATATCCTGAGAGACACTCAAAGACAAAGGGGGGCAACAACCGGACACAGAAGAACCTGAAAACAGCAGACTACACTGGGCATGATTATCCTGAAGAAGACAAAAGAGGCTCATGGCTTCAGTCTTCATAGCACGTCATGTTGTTCTCCCACCATAGCCTTGCAGAAGCTCGCCACCGCACTTGGAATGAAATGTGAACTTTTCCCACATCTGGCTAAGACTCTTCCTTCACCCCGCTCCAGCAAACTTTCTACAGACAGAGCTTATCCTGAGTCGGCCTCTTTGTGTAAACTGCTCTTCCATCAGCCCGAGACATTGTTCCCTGTGTAGCTGGTTCTTCTCCATCCTGATCTCAGTTCAAACATCACCACCTCCTCGCAGAGGCCTTATCTGACCATGTCCCTTCTAACATAATTCTCCTCCTAGGCATGCTCTGTCACATGGCTAACAAATAAAAAATACAAAGACATACGATGATTATCTATTCCTTCCCCCCATAAGATCAGATCTATGAAGACGACTGGTCTCGTTGAGGCTTGTTCCTGGTCCCTAGAATAGCACATGCATAAGAAAGGTATTAAAACTGTCTTTTAAATGATTCAATTCAGGTATTTTAACAGAATAATAAACAGTACATGAATTCCTTCTCCTTTTCCCCCTCTTCCTTTTTCTACATCTTCACCACCAACACCAGCGTCATGTCCACCTAATCAACTTAACTGCACATTACGGTGAACGAAAACACCTTTATGTTCATGTATTAGAGATAATTGTCTTATTAGAGATTAGGGCACAACATAGAATAGTTATTATCCACACTTCTATTTTTATAAATTGGAAATTGAAAAGTTAGAAAGTTAATAAATAGCTTGATCAAAGTCCTACAGAACAATGGACATGTAAATCCAAATGTCCTCCATTCTCTCCAAAACATCATGCTATTTCTCATATTCAGAACAAAGCAAGAGGAAAAACACGGCTGGCACATAATGAGGGAGGGCTGTGCAGTCAATGGCAACAATGGAAAGTTACGGAGGACATCAAACTCTACAGGACCCGAACTACTCAGCTAAGGACTTTGCATGATATCCTTTAGGGAACAGGGAACCATCAAGGATTTGGGGGAAAGTGACATAATCAGATGACCTCTTTTAGGAAGATAACTCTGCTGGGAATATATATAGTTGATTTTTTAAAAAACACTAGAAACAAGAGAATATTTTCCTAGTTTAAACATAAAGCCACTATGGATTAAGAGGGAATAGAAAAGAGATAGATTGTGATTCTCTGTATGTGGTGGGAGCAGGGAGGAAGTAGAAGAAAAAGTGAAGGCCTCTGAGATTTTTTTTTTTTTTTCAATTCTGAGGATTTGAACGTGGTTTGAACATCCAGGAACATCAGATTCTGTATTTGTAATTTTTAAGCTTGTTTTCAAGAAATTATCCTATTCCTTGTTGACATACTTTTAATTAAGAAAAATGGTTCTGGAAACACTACAAAATGTGACCACCTGTACAATTTACTTGCTACAGAAAATGTGAGAGAACTATAGATTTTACTGCATGTTGATTTGATCACGAAATGAAATAATACAAATAAGTGATGCAAAATGAATAGACAACTGAAAGATTCAAAGGCTTGCCAATCTTTTAAGGACTGTTAAAAATACAAAAATTTTGGAAGTGTGGGTTCCTATTAATGAATCAAAATAAGTAGAAACAGTATCCTTTATTTCACTTCTGAATAATAATATATATCTTGGAAAAAAGAAAATGTAAGTGTGTAACTGTAACAAGATGTTTTAAAATCCTATTAATTTTTGCCTTTTTGAATTAAACTCCTAAAAACATCTTTACACAGTTGAATGAAATTGGGCTCCAAGATCAACTTCATTTAACGTAAACTGTATGAACTACATATAGATCTCACTTATTTGTAGTTTCATTAAAATTTAGACCTGCTCTAGGGATAAATCATGCCCTAGAGATATTATCCTCAGTAAAATCAGAAAACAAATCAACACAGAATAAAATCTATAATTTTATCATATTTTCTACAAGCAAAATTAATTCGTATAGGTGTCACATTTTCAATTGCTTTTTGTAACCAACTCTGAGAAGTAATCTTACCAATTTGCTCTTAAAAATAAAAATACATGACAATAACATATGAGGGCAATAATTTAAAAGTAACAAAAGTCAACAAACTAAGTCTGTGTCAGGATTTATGTCCTTGTTATTTTATATTCTTTATTAGCAGAGAATTTTTCCTGATCCTTCTAAATAGGTTTTTTACTGGGTCCACCTCGCCATGGTAGGCCAGATTTCAACCTTTAATTCTTGATGTTCACTACACTTTGCTTACTGAACGTTAGTTTCAGACATCAAAATCTACTTTGCAGAGAAGACAAGCAGGAAAAAAAGAAATTTTCTTATTTTAAGAATATTTTTTTCTCGGGGCGCCTGGGTGGCTCAGATGGTTAAGCATCTGCCTTCAGCCCAGGTCATGATCCCAGGGTCCTGGGATCGAGCCCCACATCTGGCTCCTGGCTCAGCAGGGAGTCTGCTTCTCCCTCTCCCCCTGTCTCTCCCCCTGTCATGCTATCTCTCTGTCTCAAATGAATAAATAAAATCTTTAAAAAAAATAATAATATTTTTTTCTCAAAATAATATGGGAAAAAATACTTGCGAAAGAAATTCTTTTTCTACCGATTCATTCATCAAAGAAAGTGTCTCGTTGCTACTTCCTCACTGGCTATACTACAGGTAGTATCTTAGAATGTTTTGTAATTATGTGTATCCCCCTTTATTTTATGTACATACACATATACTTACATATATACATAAAACTACATAACCCTACATAAACTGATTTAGATAAAACCTTATGTTATAGAATTTCTTAATGAATTTACTCTCTGTATCACGTAATTTGGACTAACGCATCACCTAAACTTGAAGATGCATGTTTGTCAACCCTGTTTAGAACTTTCATACGAGGCAGTGGCAGGCAAGCTAAAGAAGTCCATTTGCAAAACTGTTAAGATCTTAGTTTCATTTGCTGGATCCTTAGAGTCAGGTGACTACAGTATGCTCAGAGTGACAGTCTGCAAAGCAGCATTTAAAAAATACACATGTGTGCATGAGCATGGGTATGTGCAAGTGTGTGTGTGTGTGTGTGTGTGCGCGCGCGCGCACGCGTGTGTGTCTGTAAGTGTAACTTAGCATTTCTAGGTAAACAAGTGACAGAATGCTGTTAAGACATTCAGGTGAGTAACAAAGTGAAAACATGTTACTTTTACTGTGAGACATGACACTGACATAATAGTCTACATTTTCTTCATAGAAATCTTCTATTATCTGCATTGTAAGAGTTGTAATTTCCAAATAAATCTTGTGAAAAGCTACTAAAATTTATGCATTTCTCATAGAATTTCATATCAAATCCTCTTAACTAGAAAAATGTGTAATGCTTCCTAAAAATAAATGTAAAGTGAAAGGGAATAAGACAGTATTACTCGATATTACTCGACATCACTTGAAACTTTATTTTCTTAAAATATTTGACAAAATTAAAACTCTGCGAAAAGGGTAAAGTATTATCTTTCTACCACTCTTTAACCCAGGATCCCATATTTTGTCATTCAGCAAACAGTGTTCGGGTACCTAACTTATGTGTCAGATACTGTTCTAGACATAAAAAAATTAAATGACAGACAGGTTCAAGGCTACACAGAGTCTTACTAACAAAGCTGGAAAAACTTTAAAAAGTCTAGTCGACTAATCCAGATGCTCGTTTCACTGCTGCACTATTTAGTGTAACTCACTTATTCTTCATCAGGCCATTTTAAAGTTTTTTATTTCACATTTAAACACAGTTTTACCAAAAAATTTAATGGTTTTCAATGAAATTATGACACCAAAGATGGGGCACTATTAAATTAAAGTCAACTTATTTTTATCTTAATTCTTATTTTATTCTGGTTGTCACCATTTTATCTAAGTTTTATTTTTACAAGAACAAAATGTGATGTGAAGAGTTTTAAGAGAAGCTCTGTCACTCTCTTCAGGTTATTTGATTAAAAAATTATTTCTTTCTAGTAATTTCCATTGTTTCTAAAGTGGACAACTTTCTTTCCATTGTTAATATAATGTTGTAAAAGCTACATTCAGTTTTATTTTAGATATAAGGGACACTGCTGTATTATTAGTTCTAGAATGTAAACTGTAGATATCTTCTATATAATTTAGGAGAATATTTTCCTCATTAGTTATAGACTGTCTTTAGGTTTTCCCCTCTGCAGTAATCACAACTACACGTATCAGTTTAATAAATCAACATTTACAAATTACTATGGTATTTTTAAATAGGTGAAGTCCTCTTTCAAGATATGGTTTAATCATCATATTATCTCCATATTATCTCAATATTGTTAAATGAAGAATGAAAGGAATGCTCCACGGCAACTGTTAAAACCAAGTTTGTTTATTAGCATTTTTTTTTTAACCAAATGTCTACCTGGGGTCAAATTAACAGAAGTATCCAACTGTCATGTGAATGGACACATTATGTCTAATACAGAGTTACAGGGATCTACTCAGGGTCTGATGATTTTAAAAATAGTCGTATTTAGAATGTAAGAGCTGGCATATAATTAGTACATCCCTTATGTTGTTTTTCACCACACACACACACACACACACACACACACACACACATGCACGCACATGATAACTGAATGAAATTATACTGTGTCTCTTACCTAAAGAATGTGCAGCTGTGGTTTTGGAGCTGAAAAACCGACCAAGCCCAAGATCTCCAAGTTTGACCACTCCAGTGGCTGTAATGAACACATTAGCGGGTTTTATATCTGTGAACAGATGAAGGAATCAGGTGAAAGATGATGTCAGCTTAGGTATTTTCAAGGGATTAAAATACTTTTCATGGCAGAATTTAAAATCTATCTTAAAAATGAAAGAAAGTCAGTTTGAATTTTGACCCAATTGCTTTATTTTGAATAATTTTGATATATCTTCATTATTTCTGAGTTCTCAGTCCCCTAACAGAGAAATAATCATCAATGCAGCATGATGGAAACTGCTACTAATTTTCATTTAAAATTCATTTTCAAATAAACTTTTGTGGAATTCAAAGCACAAAATAAATTTATGTCTGTTTTATATCAATATTAAATATCTTATTAAACATTGATATATTGATACATTACATAAAATATAAAATCATAACTCTATTATGAACATAATTATTTATTTAGATGATCTCAGAAATCATAATTGCTTAAATAAACCGTATTCAAATTTTTCACACCCCAAAATCAGAGGATCAATTCCTAAGTGAGGTCATCTTTACATGCCCTGCCCAACTATTTGACCGACAATCAAGAATATATTAAGAGCTAATGTTAAAAATTAAGAAACGAAGTAGCCCTAATATACACTGTTCCTTTGAAAGAGGAATCTTCCTTATGCATAGTCAACTGCTTTCCTGCATCTTTTCTTAAGTTACCAACATAATCAGTAAGATGCTCAGAAGAGGCAAGCCGAATGATAACTAATTCTCATTCTTATTTAAAACAAGTAGGGCTTTACTTAAAGGTTTTTCATCCTAGTAAATGCTAATTTGGAAATAAATTAGCAGAGAAAGCATGATACTATGCCATGACTAGAAGGTTTTTATTCTTAAATTGCCTAATAACTTGCACCATTTTAAACAACATTAGAAAGTATTTGTGATTTTTATCCTACCTCTATGCATGACTCGTCGAGAATGCATGTGTTCCAACGCACTGCAGAGTTGAACAAAGTACTTCCAAACAGTCCTTTCAGGAATTAGCCTCTTTTGTTTCTTAAAATGCTTTTTAAAAAATTAAAAATTAGAATTATTAGGAATTAAAATATCTTAAGACTAGATTCTGACATGCAAAATGCCTTAAGTCAGAAAAACACTTTTATCTATCTATCGCCAACTAAAAAGCGTACGATTTCCCACAGCGAGATGATTCCAAGAATTTTACCTGACATATTAGCTTAAATTTCTCACTATTATTTCTCAAGTTAGCACAGGCCATTTAATGCTACATCTCTGTGATGTCCAATATTTCAAAAAATTAGCATCTATGTAAAATAATTTCCTATCCTAAAAGGATGATGTCAAATTTCATTTTACGAAAACCGAGAATAAAATAGTCTGGAAACCTGAAGGTAATTATGGTCGTTAAAAGACAATTCTTCTCCTGACAGAAGGTTTCACTATAGAATTCCTTTTAAATATTGAACCACCTTGGTGATTTGAAATATCAGTTAATTTATTAAAAATTAAAGAGATTTATGTAAAAAGTTTTCATGAATATTTCTATTGCACATTAGAAGTCAAACCTGTACTTTGGGTGGGTGAAACCAAACTTCATGGAAGAAAAGCATTATAGAAAGGTCCAAGCAAAAAGCCGAGCACCAACAAACTAGCTGGGAAAGAGTGGCCATCGTGCATAAGAAAGCAATCACAAAAAGAACTGCAAAAACAGAGGTAATATATTTATGCCCATTTTCCTATATTAAATTTGCTAGAAGAATATACTTCCTTCAAGAACAAAGTTCTTAGTTTCCTAAAATTCATTAAGATTTATTATATAAAAATTATTTGTCTAAAACAAAAATGCAACCGGTTTCCTATTTAACAATATTTATAAATGACCAACATGAAATACTACATTTAAACAGGTTTTTGTGGCATTTTCTGATAATTTTAACTTTTTACATATACAAATAGTTATTAACAGATATCAACATTTAAATATCTACTATAGTGAATTTTATCTGGAAATGTTTTTGGAAATTCAACTGATTTGATTTGTTACTGAAAATGGAGAAACTATAATTCGGGTAACTCCAAAACAAGTTTCTCTGTCAATTTTTTATCCCTGTGACCATCTGAGGGCAGGCTGAAAGGAAAAACAACGCAGGGAAATCTGCTGATATCCCTATTTCATACTTAGCAAAAGATTATATCTACTGTCACATATGTACTCAAATACCAAAAGGATAAACGTTTAAGGAAAAAGCCAATAACTTTAGGTTAACATTTCTTATAACACATACTATGGAAATGAACTTAGTAATTTCAATGGCTATTAACATCAGTAGCAAAAAGCAAATAACAATTAGATGACCAGGTAATTAAAAAGCAAATCAGGGTATTATTAAAATGCTGAAAACCTCCTATATCATGTTTCAATATTAAGTATTTTTAATTGCAGACTATGTCAACATCACTTTTCATTCTAAGGGGGCCATGCTGCAAAATCAGTTCGATAGATATAATTTTCTTTCAGATTTGGAATGAGTCCAAATAAAGCCTGTCTATGTGCTCTCCCTGATGCTGGATTAGCATATCAGAAGACTGTTTGATGTCAACAGGAATATGGGGACCAGGTTTCTTTTCATTCAAAAATAAATATACTGCATCATGTAAGCATCAGACCATGAAAGAAAAATTTTATGCTTTTATAGATTCTGAAATCATAATTATGATTAATTTGGCAGCTTACTTTTAAGGTCTCATTATTTAAAAAATAAATCATATATATGGGAAAAAACAGAATGAAAAAATGGCCCTCAAAATGCACATTAGGGACAATGTTATCAGACCAAGACAGTCTGATCATTTTCATGTTTTTATATTCTTTGAGCCTGTCTCTTTGAACAACAAATTAAAGATGAAGACAATAAATTGACATCAATATAATGCTACCTAGACAGAATGACCTGGCAAAAACATAAGTGTCCAAATTAATAACAGGTTTCTGAAGAATAATTTTATGAACTTGATTTGATCATAAAAGAAATCAGGGGCAGTTTCATCATGTCATTGGTATCTCACAATATGTTTTATCTGTTTCACCACATGCAGTTTTCTACCACTTCTTAAGTGTAGGGTTTTTTTGGGTTTTGATTTTTTTGTTTTTACAAAACCAATACTTATGATGAGAAAAGCATGTCTGTTCTGATGGTGGCACTGTTGGCCATCTCTTAAAGAGAGGATGAACAAAAAAAAAGGCAATGAAAATCTGAATTCTTTTTACTACTGGTAAAATTTATATTACCATTACAGGACAGAAACTTTCATAATGCTAAAGTATTAAAAAAAAAGGATCTTCTCTTGAGATGTGTTCTAATATACACATATCTGTTAATTTTTTAGTCAAATAGCATTACTGTTGAAAAATCCTGCTCTTCTCTAAAAAAGACAGCTCTATATTACTATTTGGCACTAGATTAAAATCTAATGCCAACATACAGAAATTAAAAATGCACAAATATTTGTCATGCGATAAGTTTTTAATAAAGCAAGAAATAATGCAGCCAAATTTTTTAAAGGTCTCAATAAACATTTATGTGAAAAGGAAGATTGTACAATATGGCACTTTACTGTATTTATGTTATGAAACAGAATTTCAAGTTTTTTTTACCTGAAAATAAAATATCTAAAAATTTGTAAAGAGGCAGAAATTGGCACTCAGGTATACCTGATCACTTGGAAACTTCTATTTAGTCTTTTTTTTTAAAAACCAGGCTAGTCTTTTCACTATGCAAAGCTTCAAATTCTGTTTATTCTAAAAACCTATTTACTAACACTGAACATTATTCAAATTCAAAAAACAGATGTATCAAAAAGCTAGTCAACGCACATATAAAACATGAGAATATATTACATCCTCACTTATGTGTAAAGAGATTACCAGCACTTCTCTTAGGTGAGATTCAGCATACCTGGTAAAATATATTCACACTGCCACTTAAGCGATGTATATACATATATGTTAATATAAAAGAGGACAGCTAAGGCAAGTTGCTTCCATTTGAAGATGCTGGAAAATAGTCACACCTTTAAAAAAAAATCATCTAACACCCTTCTCCAAATTAAATACCCAAGACCAAATCCAATTATATAGTGGACAACTGAATATGTAAGGACCATTTTTTGGACTGAACTGGATCACCTGGTTCCTGCACTCTAGACCATCACTCCAAATGGAACATATGCATTACTTATTTCTAAGTTTTGCAATTCTAATGTTCCTACTCAAGAAATTTTGGGAAAAGCTTCAATGATATTACCTATAATAAACTCATCCACGGAGAAAACACAGAAAATTATATTCTTGTTTTACTAAAAAAAAAAATAATCTCCATAGTATATCAAAATATTTAAGTTCACAGTTTGGAATGTTATTCTTTAAAGAAGAAAGTTTCAGACAAAACATCTAGAACAACCAGGGCTGGTTTCATGAGCATGCAAGCTGTGTAGTCATGCAGGGCACTGTATTTAGTTTAATGCCCTGTTGTTGCCATCCTGAAATTCTTAACTATTTTACAATGAAGGACCCACAATTATGTAGCTGCTCCTGGGAACAATATGCACAGAATCTTTTAGAAATGTACTGCTGCAGTTAAAACAAAAACAAAAAGGTATGCAAGGCATTCCTGCAGAAGAGTAGGAAAAAAGATAATTAAATAATGAGAAATAATGAAGTAATAAGAGAACTAGAATTACAAGCACCAGCTCCATCTCTTCCAAGTATCTAACAAGAAGAAGTAAATAATTTATGCTAAATATAAGGATATATTTCCTGCTTAGGAATGTTGTCAGATGTTTAACGTGCCACTAACATAATCTGTTATTATCACCTTTTATAAAGACCTGATTACGAGCCTTGACATAACTGGCTGTGTTACCTTGAGCATGCCACTTAACCTTGGCAGGCCTCAATTTCCTCTCCTATATTGAACAGAGTCTGGAGATGAGCTATAAGGTCCCCAATGCCTCTAAAATAGAATGTATGGTTCTACAATCTCAGGTACAAATAAAACTTAAATAAAGAAATGCCTGCTTGGCACATTTTCACACATAAAAATAATGCTACTTTACTGGTACATCCTATTCTTTAAACCTCCAGTTAATAAAGACAAAGCAAATAATAATAATAATAGTAATACCTCAGAGATCCCCATAGGTCCAGTTAATACTATAAATGATCTTCACATGAGATGACAGGTAGTTAGAGAAACTTGCAATAGGTCAAACATTTACCATCAGAAGGGATGTTATGTTCCCAAACATATCTCTGTAATTATAATGCATTTTCATAAGACTACATTTTTGCAGTGGTTGTTTCAAAGAAATTCAATGCACAGCGACTAGGTGATCGAAAGGAGAGGATGCTTCTGAAAGCCTAAGTGATGGTTCTAAGTGCGATTTGTATTATATATTAATCTTTCTGCAGAAACATCTTTCCTCTGAAGGTATAAGGAAGTCTCAACAGACTAAACCGCACAAATACTTGCTATACATAATTCTGAGAATTACATAAATGGGTAAAATAGTTGTGTCTCCATTAGAATTTTGGTTTGTAATACTAATTTGCAGCATGTGAATATTTTCACTCTTGGCACTCTGAATAAAATTCAGCAATCTGAAGTCACTCTAGAAGGTGTGAAGTGGAATGGGACTGGCAGCCATGAGACCACTGAAAATACTTATCACCGGCATCTGAGTTTATCTACTTTGATAACATATTTCCCATGCAAGCTCCCTTGTCTTTTTCCTTTTGTGTAATGTCGGAAAACCCACTAAGAGTATTCAGCTGTTTCTAGATTATAATTTAATAGAATATCAATATAATCTATTCATTCTCCCATATCAAAATTGTATGGGTTATTAAGGAAGCTGAAATATGTTTCATCTTAGGGTAGAAAGGGTAAAGACTTTTCTCTGAGCAATTAAGCCTTGGGGGGAAAAAAACCCTTGAGTTATGTAACAAACAAGAAAAATAAGCTCCTATAAAGTCACAATGTTTTTCCCCCAAAGAAGTTGCCTTCTGAACATTAGCACATTGATATTGAGGAAACTAAGGACATAAAAAAAATCAATAAAAAATATATGAATGCATCAGAATTACTACAAGGAATAATCCCTGCATTGCTGAAATGTGGATAATTTTTAAGAGAAGCTTCCATGTTAAAAATAATAGAGAAGATACTTGGAAATCTTTAAGCCGTTTTCTTTGCTGCATGTGAGTACTAGAGACAGAAAGAGTGATACACAAAAGCAGAAAGTCAATCTTCAGGAAGACACAAGGTCACAAAGATAAACGGAAACATTTGCCTCTTTAATACATTCTTTCTGGTTCTCTTTTGCCAGGCATTGGTAGGATAGCTGGAAAGATATTTCAATATTCTTAATGGACAAGGGAAACACAGCAGAACAATAATGAGACAGTAAAAGTCTCTTGGTAGAAATCCATTTAGGAAAAAAAGAAAAAAAAAGGCAGGAGTCTGTATCTCTTCTCTACTTAACTATTTATAGCTACCAGTACTGCTGCTTGTGATGTTACATGATTTTTAAAAGGCAGCTTTAGATCAGTATTACCATAAATGTAAAGAGCAAGATGTCCTTTGAAAATGTATCTTCTAATTTTCCCAACTAAATACAGTTCAAAAGTTGTATATCACCTTTTAGTTATGCTCACAGAACTATATAATGGTCATTAGGATACATAATTTTTAATTTATTAAAATCCCTAAGTTCTATATGACTTTACTATGAAGTTACTTCAGTATCAAAGAAAACCCAGGTGATATTTTATCAGCAACACTGCTTTTATACAAATAATTCTGTATAACACACCTACACATACATACCAATATAGACATAAATCTAGATGGATATACAAACACATGGTTGTTCATGCATTATGAGTAGGTAACTATGTACATATACATATGCATATAATATTCAACTCTGTATGGATTTTTTTCAGATAGTGCCATTGATTTGCAACCTTAAACTTCTAAATAATTGTAAGGTCATATATAACATAGACAACAATCTTATACAAAAGACTCAGAGGGAAACAGACCACACTGGAATCACTGGCAATTCTCATGGTTGCCTGGCTTGGACTACACATTTTATGCCAGATGCTGAAATGGAAAGTGTAGGTGTCCTCATAAACTATAAATCAGAGTTATCCAAGACAGATGGTACTACTGGGAAGATTTTATTGCTTTAAGGACTCAAAGGTCAAAAGTGTAAAAGACACTTCAAAGTGATTTTATTTCCAGTCCAGCCTCTAAATTTGGATAAGTACAAATAAAAATGTGTCTGCAAATGTAAAAAACCACCACACCAAAAAGGGGAACAAGATTTATAAGTTCTAATATTCGGAGATAATAATTATCTTTAAAACACTGTTAATATTTTAGCTAATTTATCAAAGCCTGTGGTATGCAGAATTCTAGGACAAACCTCACCCCCCCAAATCCCCAAGCTCTGGTATGTAATTCCCTCCCCTTGAGTATAAGTTGAGTTGTGAATATGATGAATTATTATTCCTCTATCACGTTGTCTTATATGGCAGAAGGATTTTGCTGATGTAATTAAGGCTGCTTTTGAGTTAACCAAAAAGGAGATTATCATGGGTAGGCCTGGCCTAACCCAGTAAGCCCTTCAAAAAAGGTAGAGATTCAAAGCCAGAGAGACTGGACTGCAGACCTCAAGGGAAAAAACTGCCAGGGTATGGAGAGGGCCATGTGGCAGGGAACAGCAGGAGACCTCTAAGACCCAAGGATGGTCCCTACCTGATAACCACAAAGACAGTAGGGACTTTAGTCATGTAACTGCCAGGAACTGAATTCTTTTAACCAACCAGCAAACATGGAAGAAAACCCTTACTCTCAGATGAAATCACAGCCCCAGCTGGCACCTTGATTTCAGTCTTATAAGACCTTGAGCAGAAAACCCACTAACTAGTATATGAACTCACTGACCCACAGAAACTGTGAGATAATATATTTGTGTTGTTTTTAAGTTGATAACTTTGTGATAATTGGCAGTAAAAGAAAAATACAAAGTGAATTTCTAAACACAGTAAAAATCAACATATAAAATTAACTTTATGTGTGTATAAAGGAGTCTTAAGCTTTCTACCAAATTTAAAGAGAATGCCATACAAGTGGTAACAATGCAGAAAATACAAGTTGCATATTCAAGAAGACAGCATATTATCTACATATATTAAGAAAAGTTAGCCCAGATCAGGAAAAAGACAGAGATGCCTACTCTCATCACTCTTATTCAACATTGTAGTAGTCCTTGCCAGAGCAAACACACAAGAGAAAAGAAATAAAAGGTATCAGAATTGGAAAGGAAGAAGTAAAACTCTATTTGTAGATGACTTGATTTTATATACACAGAAAATCCTAAAGACTCAACCAAAAACATGTTAATTCTAATCAATGAATTCAGTAAAGTTACAGGAAACAAAATTAATGTACTAAAATCAGTAGTGTTTCTATATACTAACAATAAGTTATCTGAAAAAGAAATAAAGGAAATGATTCTATAGCATCAAAACCAATAAAACACAAAAAAATTTTAGGAATAAATTTAACCAAGGAGTTTTCTACTCTAAAAACGATAAGACATTGATGAAAGAAATCAAAGGAGGCACTAAAATAAATGGAAAAGTATCCTGTGTTCAGAGTTGGAAGAATTTTAAATTGTTTAAATGTCAATACTACCAAAAGCTATCTACAGATTCAAGGCAATCCCTATCAGGATTCCGATGGCATTTTTTTATGGAAGTAGAAAAAACAATTCTAAAACTTAAACAGAACCACAAAAGACCCCAAATAGCAAAGCCAAAGCAATCCTAAGAAAGAATAACAAAGTGGCAGACATCACACTTCTTGATTTCAAGCTATACTATAAAGCTGTAGTAATCACAATAGTATGGTACTGTCATAAAAAGAAACAGATCAGTGAAACAGAATTGAGAGCCCAGAAATAAACCCAAGCATGTACAGTCAACTAATATTGGACAAGGGAGCTAAGAATACTCAGTGGAGAAAAAACAGTCTCCTCAATAAATGGTGCTGAGGAAAGTGGATATTCACATGTGAAAGAATGAAACTAGAAGGAAACGATGAAAACCACAAAATTCCTAAAAAAAAGGAAAAAACCTCCTTGACATGGGTCTTGGCAGCAAATGTTCAGAAAGGACACCTAAAGCATAAGCTGCCACAACAACAAAATAAACAAGTGTCACCGTATTAAACTAAAAAGCTTCAGAAGAAATGATCAACAACACAAAAAGGCAACCTATGGAATGTGAAAAAAATTTTTCCAAACCATAGATCTGATAAGGACTTAATATCCAAAACATATAAAGAACTAATATATCTCAATAGCAAATAGTAATAATAATCATGCAATTAAAAAATGGGCAAAGACCTAAATAGACATTTTTCCGAAGAAGATATATGAATGGCCAAGAGGTACATGAAAAGATGCTCAACAACACTAGTCATTAGAGAAATGCAAATCAAAATCACAATGAGATATTGCCTCGTGCCTGTCAGAATGGCCATCACCAAAAAAAACAAAAGATAAAAAATGCTGGCATGGAACTCTTGTACAGTGTTGGTGGGGCTGTAAACTGGTACAACCACTATGGAAAACAGTAAGGAGTATCCCTAAAAAATTAAAAATGGAACTACCACATGATCCAGCGATCCCACTTCTGGGAATACAGGAAGAAAAAAAAAACTAGCTCAAAAAGATATCTAGCACCCCTATGTTCACAGAAGCATTATTTACAATACCCAAGACATGGAAACCACATAAATGACCACTGACGGATGAATGGAAAAAAGAACTCGTAGTATGTGTATATATATATATACACACAATAGAACATTATTCAGCCATTTAAAAAAACAAGGAAAACCTGTCATTTGCAATAACGGGGTGAACCTTGAGGGCATTATGCTAAGTGAAATAAGTTAGAAAAAGGAAAATGTTGTATGATTTCACTTATATGTGGAATTTAACACACACACACACACACACACACACACAGACTCATAAAAAGAGACCAGATTTATGTTCTCCAGAGACAGAGGGTGGGCAAAGCGGGGAGTGGAGGAAGGTGGTCAGAGGTACAAACTTTCAGTTACAACATAAATAAGTATTAGGATGGAATGTGCAACATGATGACTCCAAATAATACTAGTGAATGATATACAGGAAAGTTGTTATAAGAGTAAATCCTAAGAGTTGCCATCACAAGACTTCTTATTGTATCTGTTTGAGATGACAGATCCTAACTAAACTTATTGCAGTAATCATTTCACTATATATATACATATATGTATATATATATCAAACCATAATGTTGTATACCTTACACTTACAGTGATGTAGGTTAATTGTATCTCAATAAAACTGGGGGAAAAAAGAGATAGCCTTAACTTATTATTTGGAATTGTGCCAAACTCTTGACACAAAATAGATACCCATTTAAATCAGCAATTCATATTTCACTAAAAAAAATTTCCAAGTATAATGTTGACTTACTTCTGAGCCAGTGTGCTGTGGTATGAAAATCTTTTGGCAGATAACAAACTTCTAAGTTCCCCCTAAGAGATTTATTATATTGGATTATATTGTATTTTATTGACATTTTAGCAAAATAAAGGTTTTTACAAATATAATGTTAAAGATATGCACTTTTTTTCTTTTGTCTCAAACTGACTTTCTAAGAGGTAATTATAAATATAAGAAATTATAAATAGTTCAATCAATAAACTATACATTCAAAAAATGGGCTATGAAAATTTGAAACACATTTTAGCAGTATTTCTATTAACAAGCTAAAAAAAAAAAAAAAAAACCACAAAGCTTTTGTTTATACCTTCCTGAGATTTGTCTTTCATCTTCTCTACAGTTTCTATCACCAAATTTGTTTCTTGATGTTCAAAGAGTGAAATGAACAGTATTTAATAAGGCATACTGCAAAATGGAGCATCTACTGGTCCAGTTTAGGGTATGATAAAGAAAATAGCTAGTATATAAATCACAACTTGATAAACTGAAATCTCTTTAAGAGTCTATTTTCCTTTAAAATTCTGATTACTGATGATAAAGAAATATATGATGAAAAATTCTAGATTTCCTTTTATCCTAAAACTCATCTGGGAAGTATTTCATCTGACCACAGCCTCAGGTATTCCTTTGTCACTAATTAGAGAAATACTGAATATTTCAACTATAAATTGCTTAATTATATTTGTCAGCTTGCTCTAAACCAATTAATTATTTACTTGTAAAAATCTTTGATGCAATGCTATCCAGAGGTTCATTTCTGGAATACAGACCAGGAGCTATATTTCCTCTTCTACCCCAATTAAGCTGAAGACTTGAGACACTGAAATATATTGTGATGCACTATGATTTACAATATTACTTACTATAAAGAAATGAATCATTTTCTCACAATTCAAGTATCTACTGCTGTCCTTTATAAAGCATTAAGTCACCGTCATGTTCCCTCATAAAAGAAGTTCCAATGACTTTTTTTTTTTAATGTAGTCTCCTTTTATAAATAACAGCTTAGAGCACAAATAAGAATGTTTAGAAAAGAATTTTTGAATTCCTTAGGGAAAAAAAAATACCCTTCCTGTATCAGCTCAAAACACGGTCTTCTCTCTTGCCAGCATACTGCTCAGTATCTCAGCAACTTCCTGTGAGACCAGAGTGAAACAGCAAGAAACCACCACCCATATTCACCTACTGGCCCCTGGAACAGAGAAGCATAACAGAGATAAAAAGAATCAACTAGGAAGGAAGGCAGGCAGGCAGGCAGGCAGGCAGGAAGGGGGGAGGGAGGAAAGAAGGAAGGAAGGAGATAATCACCTTTAATGCACTCATTGACCACGTGTTTCCTGAGTTCCTACTATGAGCCAGACAGCTCCCCAGAAACTGAAGATGTCTACACCTTCTACAGCAGATATTTGTTGAGAATCTGCTCTGTGCAGGGCACTGTCCTAAGCACTAGGGATATGTGAGGTTACAAAACAAAGATTCTACCCTCTGAGAGCTTAAATTCTGGATCACACAGGTTTAGTAAATCTTGACAAACATCTTTACCATCAATGGGAA
The DNA here is from genome assembly GCF_024610735.1 of Ursus americanus. Classification (NCBI taxonomy): domain Eukaryota; kingdom Metazoa; phylum Chordata; class Mammalia; order Carnivora; family Ursidae; genus Ursus; species Ursus americanus. Next base: position 71,785,233 of record NC_142128.1, read on the forward strand.
AATTGACAAGGATTTAAAAAGAGGTTTTTCTTTTCTTTTCTTTTCTCTTTTTAAACTCCTTTTTCACCTCTCTTAAAGACTATTGGAGAAGCAGAGTTGAGAAATGGGTGCTGGATGGTAGAAGACTAGTTTAAAAGCTCCTGCTCTCCAGGTAAGAGATGATGGTACTTCACAATACAGGGAAAGAAAATGGAAACAGAGCTGGGTGGAATATTTGAAAGTCATTTAAGAGAAAAATAAACTCAACTTGGTGACAGACTGAACTGGGAGGTAAGGAGACAGAAGTGTCGAAGAGTCCTGGACGCCAGCGTGCACGACTGAGCAGAGGGGTGCTGAACTCTGAGTTAGGAAGCGTGGGAGGAGGGTAGTCTGGGGAAGATCATGAAATTCTTTACAGAGGTGCTGAGCTAACATGAATTCAGAATTAAAAGAAAGCTCCAGACTAAAGATAAAAAATTAGAAAACAGGCATACTGAAAGTAACTGAATCCACAGGCATGAATGACATCGACTACGAAGAGAGTATAGCAAAAAGGGGGGAAAAAGCCAGGACTGCAACTTTTAAAACCCCATCATGAAGGGCCTAGAGAAGAGAATGACTCAGTTAAGAAGAAGCAGAGCATCCGGAAAGGCAGAAAGGAAACCAAGGCACGATGGGACGCAATAAGCCAGTGGGGAGTATTTTAAGAAGGAGGGTATGAAAAGCAGAGCCAAATGCAGCTTGAGAGATCAAGCAGAGTGAGTACTGGATGAAGTCCACTGGATTTAATGACAGAGGTCATTCAAGAGCCATTTCTTGTGGTGTTGGGGACAGGGTCAGGAGTTGAGTGAGTGTCTGCAAAGAAAAAACAGAACAGGACAGAAAGAAGAAAAAGGCAGGTGGAGGTGGGGGTCTTAAGTCAGACTTAAGTCAGGATGGTCTTCTTCCATCACCTTACTTAAAACAGCAACACCCCTCTCTCCTCATTGTCCTTCTTTATTTATCATAAAAGACATACATAAATGTAACCAGATATAGTAATAGTCTACTCGTGTGAAACTTCTTAGTCCAACTTTCTTTTATGGACACTGGAATAACTTTACGGCCATTATGCTGACACTATTCTAGGATCTACAGGTTTGGCAATATAACCTTCCAACTTTAGAAGAGCTCCAACAGGATTTGGGAAATCTGACCCAGAATCTCTTATATCTTGATGAGGTAACTAAGGGTACCTACAGTAAAGGAAAGGATCATTAAAGGTTTATACAATAATGTCTACTAGACAGGAAGGAAGGATGGTATTACCAATTCTCTGAAGAACTACTTCAGTTCTACTGAAGTACAATAAATTGCTCTATAAACATATAACTTAGCAGCAATCACTTGATATCTTTTATTTTTTTTAAATAGTTTCCTGAGTAATCTTTTACATGATAGATATCTTCAAATTTTAGTCAGAATCCCCAAGGATACCTTAAGAGTATAATTATCAATTCTATAACAGTACATTACTATTCATTACCAAACACAGTATCTGTTGTTCTGAATGGATCTTACTATATCCACTGGGTCAGTCGATAAAAAAAAAAAATTCCTTGAAAATGTCAGCTGATGGCAAGAGCCATTTAAATAAGGGAGCTGAGTTCATCACCACAATAAATATAAAAATACACTGACAAACTTTTCCTCCCTCACTGGTCTAAGACACCCGAATCCACTAAAGATGCAGATCACAGGGCTTAAAGCACTCTGATCTTGCCCTAGTTTTCTCAAGTGGTGAAAGGAGAAGAGTATTTTTCCAAGGTAAATGTTATGGGCTCAGGCATGCCTTGGCAATGGGCCAGGGACAGCAACCTCTAGGTGAGGAGAAACAGTATAGCAAAGCAAGAAAACTAGACTGGAAAACAGCAAAAAACTCTGGGAGAGAATCAAAACCCGAAATCATCAATCTCTGAATCAGGGGCAAGACCTGATAACTGAAACTGTTTTTTATCTGCCTTCAGCTGGTATTTGCCCAATGAAGATTTGCTCTTTGCTTCCTACGCTATTTAAATAACTCTTGCACTTAAAGTTCAAGCTAAGAATTGTATATTAGTTGTCTCTCTTATAAGGACTATTTACATTTGCTTTTCTATGTCTCATCTTGATAGCTGTTTTATAAATTCTGCATTTGTGCATTTGCATTTCTTTTTAAAATTGAAACCACAATTGTGTGTGTGTGTGTGTGTGTGTGTGTGTGTGTGTGTTCATTAATTTGCAAAGATTGTACTAGTGTTGGGAAGTCCCTAAAACAGAAAATCAGACAACCGATTAGAAGTGAGTCACTCTCACCACGGGACTTTAAACAGTCAGCTCGACAGCATACTGTGATAATAAAAATATTACCTCCCTGTTATGTAGTATTTTTATAATTTAGCAAGCAATCTCAAAACTGCCTCCATCTTACAGATGAGGCAAATAAGCCTAAGAAAAGTTAAGTGACAGGAGAGTTGACCCGGCTGACAAGGCGCTCGCACCAGAGAGCAGGGTTCCTAGCTACTGCCAGAGAACCAGTGAGCACCTTGATCAGAAAATCTGTGAAGGCTTAATGGTGGAAGGCAAAGTGTGTATGCATCAAATCTCTCTGGGGAGACGGTCAAGGGTTTTCATCTGATTTTTCAAGGGAGTTCTGCGATATAAAAATCTTAATGTGCCACTAAAGGAAAACATGAAATTTTGCCTCAGACAAACCCTAATTTCAAACATCAGTTCTTCTATTTACCAGTAATGATGGTTATCTTCTCTGTGTCAAATTTACTCCCAGAATCTTTTTGAAGAGTAAATATGGTAATGTATACAAGCATCTAACATTGTTTTTAAGAACGCCTTACAATAACTCCATTAGGCAGAGATTACTGGCTGTGCTCCAATATCTGTCGAGAGACTGAACATACAGACAATGCCCATATCATATCAAAACAGAACTTTGAACCACAACCTTCAGCAACCTGACCAGGAACCCAATCTTTATCCATAACAAACAACCCAGGACGCCAGCCCGCTACGTCAGGTGTGCAGGAAGCCAGATTGCCATCTCTAGTGACAATCCAGGAAGCTGAGCAATAACTGTAACAATCAGCCCCAAATGCCCAGGACTTGATGAATAACTGACAGCTTCCCTCATTTTTGTCCCTGCTTCCAACTTAGGACCAATCAGAGAAAGTCAGGTGAGATGCCCCACTTCTAAGTTGCTCATGTAAAGCTACTTCATGCCAACAGCCTCTAATCGGGTCGTAAAGGCTTATTTTCCCATTATAAAGATTTCCTATTCCTCTGCCTGTCTGTGAATCTCTGTCAAAACATTAATGACAGTGCTTGACTCCCTTGCTATAGCAAGCCCCAAGTAAAGAGCCTTGCTTTTCTCATTTAGTTGGTCTTCACTGATTTCCACCCTGTTCAACATGTCTTCCTGAGTAACAGAAGTTGTTCAGTGGGCCCATGACCGGCCAAATGAAGACTACATATTCCAGCCTCCCTTGCAGCTACATGTATTCGTAAGACTAAATTCTGGCCAAAGGGATGAAGCTAAAAGGTTGTGTGGCAGTATCCAGTAACATGCCTCAAGATACAGCCAGCAAGTACCCTGTGTCCTTTCCTGCCTCAGAGAGGTGACTTGATCAGCTGCAAATAGGCTTGGTTTCTGAGAATTTGACACATCAGAGCTGCCATATCAGCTCCAGAATTTTATGTAACAGAGAAATATAATTAATAACAATAATAATACAGCAGTAGCTTCCATCTGCACAGTCTTACTATGTGTGAGACGGTTCTTAGGTCTTAATAAATGGCAAATAATTAATCATTTACAACAATCCTATGAAATAGGTTCTATTATTCTTTCACTTTTGAGAAACTGTGGTACACAGAAGTAACTTGCCTAAGGACAAGCAGTTTTTAGAACACAGTAAATTGGGGGTTTCTATAACTTGCCGCTGAACTTAAACCCAATTAATATGCTCTTGGAAAAGAAAGTTAAATAAACTTTAAAGTGGTTGAATTAGAGTTTGATGTGCAAGGTTTGAATGCAAAGCCCACTTTATTCTTTAATGAATCCCTCCCAGGAACAGGTCAGGATTCTCTAAATCTCTTTCTGACCCCTCTGATGTTCAGAGATACAGGATCAAGGGTGGTCTGCTCAGAAAAATCAAGTTGCAAAATCTGAACTTCAGCTTACAGAAAACAAATCTGTTGGTCTATTTCCAAGTTGGTTTCAGAGTGTCCACACATCTCAGTTGAGCAGAGTGAGCTTTACCAGGTAAACCAGCTTCATTATCATAATTATCACTACTATCTTTCATTCATTACATATCTACCATACATATCTTAAAGTATTTCACTGAGGTCTTTAAAATATCTGATATACCTATATGTTTAAAGGGCAATTCTATCAGAAAAAAATAAATACTTAGTTTAAAAACAAAACCTTACCTTTATCATTCTGGATAGATCACCAGCATCAGCTAATTCCAAAACTATGTTAAGTTCATTATCTTCAATGAATGATGCATAATATTTAATTACATTTGGATGGTTGAGTTGCTGATGGAAACACACATACACACACACAAAAAAAAACAGGCACCAAAAAGTTTTCTTATTGTAAATTCCCAGGAATCACTTATAGTTTCTTAAGAATAAACTTAATTACTGCATTTCATTTTTAAGTATAGAAATCTTAACATGAGAGTATATTTTTCTTTTGAGAATTTTGAAACAGGTATTATAATTATTGAAAGTAATATTAGATACCAATTAATTTTAATACTCCTTTATTAGAAAGAGTAAATTACACACTTAAAATTTTTTAAGTATATATTGCTATATCCAATAAATATATACATATAAATGAATGGCAGAATTATAGCACCAATTGCTAAAAATTATATCCTTCAAAATGGGAACTGTCATTTAAGGTCACTCAATGGCAAATAAAGTATTCCTTTTTACTCCTATTTTGAAGCTGGCCTAATCCTCATATAACTGAAGCCAGTGGTTTAAAACAAAACAAAATAAAAGGACATCTACTATATTCTATCTACGACATAGCTTTTACATGAAATAGTATAGAACCTACTGAGTTTTACCTATGGGGTTGGTGCATTAAATGATCCTAAGAAAAACTGCACCTTATAGAAATATATGCATCAGTCTCTACACACTGACAATCCTTTCGTACAATCTGTTTTCTGTTTAATCTTTAAACAAGTTAACATAAGACAAATAGTTTCTCAAAGAAAATTATTCAAGAATTCTCCCAGAAGGTATATGCATGATTTTCTTCTTTTCTTTCTACTTACAGGTTTTTCCTCCACATCTTCTATGATAATATATTATTTCTCTAATAACAATTTATATATATTTTTAAAGCAGTTACTTCATGGCCCAGGAAATAACTACAACTAACAGAACAGATGGAAAGCATGGTTCACTTTGATCTTACTCTTATCTTTTTTTGATAAATTGTATTCATTTTAGGCACAAACAAAAATGTATGGCATAAAAAACATCCAAGTCTTATCTAACGGTTAAAAATACACCATAAGCTACAGCATTCCTCAAAGGAAATTTTACTATAATAAAAGCAGTGCAGAGATAACTGAAATTTCAGTCATATTCTTTGAGTGGATGAAAAACTGAAAAGCTAATTCTGACACACTCTTTACATCATCCTTTCTAAATCTGGAAAAAGGATATAGAAATATTATAAAAAGCATGTGCCCATTTGGATCAGTCCACATTCCCAATATATTACATCTTGAGACAACACTAATATGCATTTATGTTACTTAATCTTTAGAATATGTCTAACTGGGACAGTCCAGAAAAAAATTCTTCAATGTTTTTTGCCAATTTTATCTATTTCCTAGTTTGAATCAAAGGCAGGGGAGGAGAGCTAATCCTACCAAATGATCTGATTAAATTATTTTACAATGAATCCAAAAAATAACTACATTCTTCCATATACTGAGATACAAATTTGTATAATGTTGCTTAAAACCAGTGTGGCATAAGTTAAGTTTTAAAAATCTTTTTGCTTGTAAGTGTAATATTTTCATAAATCACTTCTATCAACATGCTCATCTATGTTTAAAATAGTCAGTAGTTTATTTATTTACCTTAAGGAGATCTATTTCTTTGATACAATCAGCACGTGCTTTGGCATCCATTAAATCAAATATCTAAAAAGAGAATCCAGAATTATTTAATAAAATAATAATCTATGGTTCAAGACACCATGTAAACACATTATAATACTTTACATATAATTACATACATACCAAGAAATTTTCTTCCCGATTAGCTTTTTAGGAGCTATGTGAACTATAGGTATTTAATCTCATGTTACCTCTAGAGTTTACATTTTTCCTTCCAAAGGCAGTCAGTATTAAAAATGAGAAAAGAGGGGCTCCTGGGTGGCTCAGTAGGTTAAATGTCTGCCTCGGCTCAGGTCATGATCTCGGGGTCCTGGGATTGAGCCCTGGGTCGGGCTCCCTGCTCAGCGGGGAGCCTGCTTCTACCTCTCCCTCTGCCCCTCCCCTTACTCCTGCTTTTTCTCTCTCAAATAAATAAAATCTTTTCTAAAAATGAGAAAAGAGAACTGCTAGATATTTCAAGTCTTAGGTTCAAACGAAACAGAATGGATACTGTACTGTGGTCATAATATAATAAAATGAGAGCTAATATATATTCAACAATTAATATGTGCTAAACATATTGCATTAACTACCTCATTTAACTGTCATTTAATCCTTAAGAAGACAACAACATTAGTATTCCCATTTTACAGATGAGACAAAGCAGGTTTAGAAAGCTTAAGAAACTGACAAAAGTTCACACAGCTAATTAATAGAGCAGCCAGAATTCACTCTCAGAGTTACCCAACTATATCCCAAGCTCTGAACCATTATATACAATCAAATCATGTTTAAAGGTCTAACGCACACCTTGACAGGGATGATAGCACTTTAAGGAGATAAAAATTGGTTCTTTGGAGAGAGGTGTGAGAAAGTCTTACCAACGATAACGCACAGACATACACACAACACATAAACAGATATGCTCTTATCTGTGGAATTAAAATTTCATAAGGGAGGGGGGTAATTAGGAAAAAAAGTCTAAAAAGGCTCCTTGGGGGTGATAATGAAGAAAAGGTTGAGAAATACTGATCTAATGTGAAAAACATAAAAATAAATAATGTAATCAAGGGGATGTTTAGGATGCCTCTGAAAACAAAGAACTCTCTCAATGTTCTAAGTGTATGGAAAATAAACAATAAATTAAAAAATCAATATGCTAAATATTGTAGAAAATACCTGGGTAAGGTTACTACTATGAGCTGAATAAAACCCTGAACACGTAACAAAACAACTTTAATGACATTTATAGTCATCAACTTGACCATGTCTTCCTGATTCAGACAGCTGATATATTCCAGGAAAAGCAGGTGTGTAACTTGAAAGGAGTGGCATGATCCAAGTCTTTTTGATTCAAGAAGAAATTACTGAACACCTGCCAGAGGGTGTAGTCTCTTTACATACAGATGTTGCTATAATCTTCCCCATGTTCTTACAGAGTAGGTAGTACCGGCTCCAGTTTAGAATGAGGTCTCAGGCTCAGAGAGGCTAAATATATACCGATGGTCATAAAACTAGTAAGTGACAGAACAAGGACTCAAATCCAGATCATTCTAGCTCCAGAGTCTGCATTTTCTTCAATGCCCCAGGGTGTTGTGAAGTCTAACACACATACAACTAGCTAATAAGTAGTAAAATACATGTGTGTGCAAAGTGCAGCATGAGAAATCTAAAGAAGGAATCCTTGTGTGAAGAGTGGGTAACATTAAAACTGAACTTTGAAGAAATTATAAGATTCTGCCAGCCAGAAACAACAGATACCTAAGGCATAAAAGGAAATACAGAATACAGGGGTATAATTACAACTCATAATACGTAACTTTTGCTCAGTAACATTCTACATATCCCTACAAATATTAGTTCTAATCTTCCCCTTATTAAAAAAAAAGTATAAATAAAACTTTTTAAGCAAAAAAAAAAATCCATAAACTCACTTCCTTAAAGAATTTTAGCTTTAAAAAAAAAAAAGAATTTTAGCTTTTCCTCACTCCCTTCCATTTCTTGTACAAATGTATGTGTGTCAGAAAGTGAAAAGAGCAGCGGGGTGCAATATGGTATATATGCATTTTCACCTAACACTACAGCAAAATACTCCTCCTATTTCTATGCAGTCTTCAACTTTACTTATTTAATTTTCTAACGAAAATTTTGACTATCATTTATGTTTTTCAATTTCTAATGTGAAATAGCTAAGAAATGCATATTGTTAAGATCTTTAAAAATACAGAATCCTATCCTATTCAATGGGCTTTTAAAAAAAAAGATTTACTTATTTGAGAGAGAGAGAGTATGCAGGTGTGTACGAGAGGGGGAGGGGCAGGAGAGGGGGGAAAGAGAGAGAATCTCAAGCTGACTCCCAGCTGAATGCAGAGCCTGATGCAGGGCTCGATCCCAAGACCGAGATCACAACCTGAGCCAAAACCAAGAGCCAGACCCACAATCAACTAAGCTACCCAGGCACTTCTCCCTTTAATGGTTTACAAAGAGAGCGAGATAAACTAGGTGGCATCAAATTTCCTTCCACTTCATTCAAATAATAGAAAAAGAAATGTGTGTGCTAATACATGTATTAGAGAGCATGGCTTCATGCTTCTCCATTAGTAGTAATTCTAATTATCTTGACCATGGTCAACTTGCATTGACTACTATGATTTCAGAACAGAACAGAACGAGAAAGAAAGAAAGAAAGAAAGAGAGAGAGGGAGAGAGAGAGAGAGAGAGAGAGAGAGAGAGAGAAAGAAAGAAAGAAAGAAAGAAAGAAAGAAAGAAAGAAAGAAAGAAAGAGAAAGAAAGGCCTATGAGTCGCAAATCGCTATCACAAAGTTTATATAAAATATCTACTAAGAAATTTTTTGCAAACATCAAGCCCTCATATATATCAAACTTTGGTAAAATGAGAGACTATATTAGCTATAAATGGATACTAATTGCAGGGGTAAAAAACGAAGAACAACTCCCAGCATTAAAGCACAAACAGTGTAACACTACCTGCTGAAGGAAAAACCCTATATAAACACAAACCTCTTCAAGGGCATCATAGTTTTGTTGTACACATAGACGATTAACATAAATAACAGAACCTGTTCATGCTCTCGCTTTCTTTCATTCACAAAACCATGCTGTCAACGTGTTATTAGATTTTGTTATAGATACAAATAAGAAAGTTTGCACACTGTCAGATGCAGAGTGCAGACTGGAACACATAACACGAACACACAATCTAATCAGTGCTGCTTATACAAAGTGATGTGAGAACCTCAACGAGGTGCAGTATGGCTGGCAGGGGTTATATATGCAGAATTTACACATGCAGGAAAGTATAATACATTTCACAAGGATTTTTTATAGAAATAAGTAAAATCAAAGATCATTACTTTAAAGAATAAGCTTCACACCTAGCAATTTCATATAGAAAAGCTACCCATTCCCCAAACTGCCAAATGATGCTGGAAAAATTACGAATATTACAAATATTACGAACAATTACTACTACAAATATGATGAAAATATACGAATATTACGAATATAACATGTTAAATAATAATAAAAATGTAAACAAAATTTTGAGCTTGATATTAGTTATGAAATACACACACACACGTACACACACATACACAATTTATGCTTAAAAATCAAAGTGGCAAGAGAAGTAACGGATTCCCTGCAAATCATGAATGCTAATGCTATTCTCAGGGCTTACTAGTCACAATGGACTTGAGATAATTCAAAGAAATGCAGGGAAGTACAAAATTTTAAATGTCTTTGACCTTGAGGAATTCCCGAAAACTTTTTTTAAGGAGAAAGAGAAAGGATAATTCTGGTACTAGTGACCAAAATGAAGAAAATCACAAACTTGGAGATACGTATCAATTTAATCTCCCAATAATCAATGTCTCCATGATAGGAAAAATATTTAAAAAGCAAAAGCAAGTGAATGAGATGAAAGAAAGATATATACGAGAGCTTTACGAAACCCTAACCAGATATAAAACACCAAGACAGAAGTGTGCTCCATAGAAATCACAAATTTCTGGGGTGCCTGGGTGTCTCAGTTGGTTAAGCGTCTGCCTTCAGCTCAGGTCATGATCTGGGGCTCCTGGGACGGAGCCCTGCATTGCGCTTCCTGCTCAGTGGGGAGTCTCCCTCTGCTCCTCCCCCTGCTCATGCTCTCTCTCACTCTCTCGAATAAATAAATACAATCTTTTTTAAAAAGTTCTAATTCAACTTATAATTAAATAATTTAGTGTTACAAATTAACTTTTATTTTGAATTCTCAGTAGTAGCAAAGTCTTTCCTCAGTCACTGAGAGGTAAGTACTGCTGGCGCATTTGAAGCAAAACTAAATTCTGAACCAAATACATTTATAAATACATTTAATTAGGAATTCAGCAGTATCTTATCTTTCTTTTTCTCTTAGCCAGCAAGTCAAGACAAAAATAAAAACTCTATCTTTAGAGTAAATCATCCCAGACATAGATTCAAGACTGTCTGATTTCATGAACAAGAAAAGACAATACATAAGGGAAAAAAAGTCTAGATTCTGTAAAAATATTTTTCTTAGACGATTTACAAACTTATCTTCAGAAGGCATCTTTCTGGGCTCTACCAAAGTTTCTTTGGCTTTTTAACTTACTGTATACTTGGTAAGAGCAAAATTAATAACAGCATTTAGGCAAGCAAGTGTTGGCTAATAAGTTCTTGGTACTTTCTGAATCATTTTATAAGTTTTCTTTTGTCATCTCTAAATCTTGCCAAAAAATTACTCGTGACTAATGAAACTGAAAAGGGTATCTTTAAGAGGAAAAAGAGGCCTTCAAGTAAGTTAATAAAAATGTCCTTGAAAAGGCATATGTCATTCTGTTAGAAGAAAAAACACTTAAAATGTAGCAATGAAAGTACTTAAAAATGTATACTAGAAAGTTCAAAAAACCTGATATATATCACTTTAAATAAATCTTATATAAATGAAAATCTTAACCAAATTATCTCCTGGGCCTCCCCAGCTTTACAGAGGCTGAATAAATGAACTGAGCAACTTGGTCCTAAACTGAGTCCCTGTATTCCATGTGACAAACCCAGTCAACCCCTGGATTATGCCATTCTTCATCCCAGTGTTCTTGCCCCCTCTTGACCCAGTGCCCAAACAATGCTTCCATCCCTTTATTCCAACCAACCGATGCCTGTACAGACCGTCCCCTAACCATTGTTGAAGTGAGGGAAGAGAAGCTTTAAGGAATATTTTTGCTATCAGCCTGCAAATTTCTGGTTCTCCTACTTGCTGACTGGTAGGCAGACTTTCCCTTACAGAGCCTCTCTCTTTTATTTGAGGGGATAGAGGATGGATGAGGGGGGTGGAAAATCCATAGCAGAAGGGCTGTGATGTCTTCTAGATATAAATCACAATTGCTGAACAAGTTAACATCCAAATAACTGAAGTCTCTACCACCAGCACTTCTCTGACTAAATCAAGAGGCACTCTAAAGGAGAGTGGAGAGTAGAGAGATTGAGCTGGGGTGGGTGGGGGGCAAAACTTAAGCAATAATGCTATTTATTTAATAGCTAAACATTTTTTCAATTAATAATGTCCTTATTATCGCTGTGTGCCGAAGAGGGTGAATCCACATTGTACACAACAGTCTGTGAAGTCTTTAAAAAACAGACCAGATTTTATCATCACCTGCTTAAACTCCTCCTATGGCTATTCATTACCCTTATAACACAACATAGGGCTCTCTTCATGGCCTACAAACAAAACACTCAAATTCTGGTTCCTGCCACACTCTGTAACCCCCTGTTACTTCTCTTCCTCACTCTATTTATGGGGGTCACAATGTGTTTTTAGTATATTCTAAGCCAATCCTGTTGTTCAAGGCTGTTCTCTACACCTGGAATCCTCTTCTTCCTGCTGTTCAGATGGCTGACTCCTTATCCTCCACTTCAGCTTAAATTTCACATCCTCAGAGAAGCCCTCCTTCCCCCCACCTAATTTGTCTCTCCTATCACATGATAGTCACTTCCTTTCTGGCTATAATTATTTGACTTACTCTCTATTCCCCCCACCAGAAATACTGAACTCAATTGTATCTCAGTGTCGAGTACAGTGTCTGCCACATAGTAGGTCCTCAGTAAACAGTAAATGAGCATATCAAAAATCTTCAACAGCATAAATAAAAAGTTACTTCAACTATATTTATTCACTGGGCTTGACCACTGGACTACTTTACCATTTAAAATTTTTAAGATAAACCCATAACCTCAAAACTTGTGTTAGCATAAAACAACCCTATGTGGCCATAAGATGCTAAAAAAAAAAAAAAAAAAAAAAAAAACAATGTGAAACATCAAAAAAGGCCAAAGAACTAAATTTTTTCATTGATGTTCATTGTCTCATTTAAATATTTTAATGTTGATAATCTCTTCATGCCCTGTGTGGTAATTCATTATAACCCTAAAATGTTGTTAATTAAAATGCCCTCTTCTCTAAACCGTCAATAAAACTAAAAATATTCTCTATTTCTTATATGCCGAAGAAATGCCTAAAATAAAATTGCAAGTACAATAAATAAAATTAAGAAGCTTTCATTTTTAAGATAAAAGCCTGTGTCTCCTTAACAAGTAAACTAACATTAATTACTAAATTATTCTCCAATTTTAAAAAATATATAATATATAGATTATTCTTACAAATGCTTCTTACTTTTCATTTGTCCAAACAACTATTGGAAGGTTCAAAGGAAATCTACAGAGATGAAATAATGAAGCGGATAAAAACTGCAGGATGAATTCAGTAATCACACTGAACACTGAAATAGAGACTGGATGTATAGCTTTGGGGTTTATGAATGTATTCTAATCTCTATGCATCATAGAAGAAGTTATCATTGCTCACAAATTTCTAAATGCATGCAATCCCAATTTCTAATGTATGAATACATGCAGAATCTAGAAACTAAAATCAACATATGTAAAAAGAAAGCAAGTTAAACTCAATATACTTTAACTATACTTTAAAAAGTGATTTTCTTGATGAATGTTTTATTATAATAATCAAATAAAAGTAATAAACATCAAAGAATATTTGTCCTTTCAGAAAGTTATTTTGAGATAACCTGTGTATCGAAAAGGTGAATTTGAACGAAACACATTATCATCACCTTATCTTTGTTAATACTATGCAAAAGTACTTTCCATTCTAATAAATGTCTCTGACAATGATTGTCCCATAGGAAAACAGTGTTATCCGGACATATAACTTAAGACTAGGCAAAGAGAACTAAGGTCAAAATATTTCACCTACTATTAGAAAATTAGGGTAACAAAGATCAAAGAACTGAGACACAGTGAGACCTAAAATTCATATTATAGTACCGTGTCATAAGACTGATAAAATAAAAATCAATTCCAATTACATAGCTCTAATCAACGAACTAAGCATAATAAAATAGAGATTACATGTACCAGATCAAAACAATTCTTTGACATTCTTCCAACACAAAGAACTGAGCTTCTGAGACCCAGTTCACATCCTCTGTGAAGACTTATCCCAATCTCCCTCTCATCCATGTTCCTGGAGGCTGCTCTCATACAGTGCCTATCTTGTGATTTCAGATGTGTCTCTGTTGCACTTCTACTGGAATCCCATGAGTCCTGTTGTTTATCTTAGTATTCCCAAAGCCTTCCACACTGACCACCGAATACGCGGTGATCCATATAGTAACACGAGGTGGAAGGAGTGAATGAGCAGTAAGAAGGGAAACAGGGAGAGACAGGAAGCAAAGGTGGTACATGGAATTTCAAAAATGTTACATCAGTTAAGGCATCATCTTAATTTTGGCAAATGAATCATGATGAGATGTGGGTACATTTTTCAAAAAGATTGGTTAATGTTGCCATATACCGTAGGCTCTCAGATCTCTTTACGATTTCAAAGAAGTAACGTGCATTCAGGACACACACTCTTCTATCCACACACAGGTAACAGGCAAACCTACAGGAAAGTCACCAGAGCTTAGGACACTTTTTTTTAAAAGGTCTTGAAAAAGTGAAACTTGACAGTGTGGGACAAAGTAAAGAAATGCCTTGAAAACTACGCTGAGGAATCTGGATGGTAACTCTACGGTGGCTCCTTAATGATACGTAAGCAGACAAATGAACTGTAAAAGCAGCACTTCAGCCTATGACCAGCCTATGAACCCCAGCACAGTATCCAGGAAAGATTCCAGAGGAGCTAGGAACAGTAATACAGATCTTCAGACCAGGAACAAGATACATGAGGAAACCTGGTATCTGATTCTTTATGCATTTTTTGAAGAAGGGCTAAGATTCCTCAGAAAGGAAGACAGTCTGGTTAACAGTATTGTTAAACATTTTCATTTTAAGCTACAGAGATCTTGTTAAGGAGGAAGCACAGGATTCACTGTCCAGCACAAGTGTAAGACATCACAGAAATCAATACCGTGTCTGAAATGCAAACACACGTCTCCTCACAAAGGTTTAAGGCACCATTCCCTAATTAAATCAGCTACAAATATCTTCACAACAGCATCTCTCTCTTCTATAAAGAAGCTACGTTTAGACTGGAAGATGCTACAGTATCAAGGCTTTACAAAGCAGAGAAGGACGATCTCATCCAAGAGGACAGGCTGACTCCACACGGCAGGAGACGGTGGTCTGAGGTTTATCACGGTGCAAAATGGGAGTCGTGAGAGGATGCATCTCATCCTGAATGGAAGTATAATCGCCCAAATTAACTCCGGTCCTTTCAAATTTCCAATCAAATTTCCAATCAAAAGGAAGAAAAATACAGACAGGATGGAGCCCTCTCTCTTTCTCTACACTCAGAATCAGTTGGAAGCTGGAGTAGGAAGCTGAGAAGCCTCGAGGCCTCCAAGTAATTTCTCAATCCATCTGTCCTCTGGCATTCACTACCTGCAGCAAATAGGCAGCTGACTTCTTTCCAGTCCGTTCTGTGTGCTAGGTTTGTAATTTTACTTTAAAAAGAACGAATTTTGAAGATTATTACTCTACTTGAGGATCCATAGTAAACCCTTACTTTCTTATTCTTCAAATTCCTGTTCCTGGTTTCAGTGCGCTCCAGAATCTGGTCTCACACTGATAGCTAGACCTATGTTTCGATTCCACCAACAGCTCAAACTGACATCTCCATTCTGTAACCTCCCATTTAAATCAGGAGTCCGTGACACAGGGCTTAACATTTAATTTTTCTACAAAGACTCTTCTTCCTCTGAATGCAGGAATAATATGACTAGCTTCCTTCTACTTCCCTCGGTGCCTAGTAATGCACAGTAGAAATTTCATAAATACATGTTAAAAAAGGTTCAGAGTTCTTTTGTAAGGGAATCATCCTTCCAAAAGTCATCTGCTTCATGAACGTTAATATCTGCAATCTCTACTATATTTTCTTAAGCCGTAAGTGGCATATTAAACGAGAGAAGACTGCTACTCTTACATGCTGCCGGTGAGAAACGCAATCGATTCAACTATGGAAAATAAGAACCAACCACACGCATCCCCTGTGGCTCATCATTCCCATTCTTAGGCCCAGACAACAGAGAAATGCTTGCATGTCACATAAGACGCTTGCAAGACACATAAGACTAGCACAGCAGTACTGTTTACCATAGTAAACAACTTATAAACAATCCAAACAGCAAGAGACAGGTGACAAGAACAACTGAATACGATATAGCACTGAAAAGGTTAATGTGCAGCCACACGCACCAACATGTGACGACACTGACATAAAGCTCCAAAAATGCAAAGCAAACAACAGATTTATTTAGAAATTTATACAGATGTGGGGAAAACGATAAAGAAACGCAAAGGAATGTTAAGCACAGAATTCCAGACATGGTTACCAATGAGGGAAGGGAGTGGCGGATTTAGATCAAAAATTTTTCTCATGTTTTATTTCTTAAGCTGGGTGCTGGATGCGAGGGCATTTCTATTACTCTTCATATCGTATATACCACATAACGTCTTTTATAAACATTTAATATTTCCTTAAAAACTAAGTGAAAACTGTTCATCTCTGTAATGACTATGACAACTACACTGATCCTTTAAGAAGTCACAGAAAAAAAATTGATGAAACTTTGGTCTCACAGGTCACTACAGAGAAAAGATTATCAGGGTTGCAGAGTATAAAATAGGAAGTCTGTGGGCAGGTGTGAACAATAACTACCTTATCTGAAAAAAGGGAAGCAAAACTGTATGATGTCAAACATACTCTGAGACAGAAAGACAAGTACTTTCTAGACCAGAGGGCAAGTGAAAGTAGACTTTCTAGACTTGTTAGGGCAAATGAAACTTTCAGAGCTCTGCCAAGTACACTGCAGGGTAGAGCGGTGGGACTAGTCCACTAGGGTTAGGGTAAGACTTGGTAAGAGGCGCTAGAACAAGAAAAATGAATCTGAGGGAAACAAAAAAGTCAGGATTGGAGAGCAAAGCTGATTCTAGAATGATACAAATACAAGATGGAATTTTAAACAGGTCATCAATCTTCTAATTTAATCAACCCACTTCATTCTTTTTTTAATTTTCCAATAAATAAAGTTAACTTCACTCTTCCTTCATTTATTGCCAGTGTGGTTCTCCACATTAATTTAATACCCCATCCTAACCTTGACTGCCACTTACTAACTCTAGGCAATACATTTTGCAAAGTCTATTTTCCTATTATGAGACTTATAGCTGCAACTGAGAGTTACCTGTCCAGTTAGGAGCAAGTGGTGAGAACTCAAACCTGCCTCTTAAAATCCAGAGTTGTAAAAGCTTTTCTAGCATCATTCCAGTCACTACTAAATCTGGGTGAATAAAACCAGCTAAATTTTTAAAGCCTAGAAGTAATATTAAAATTAAAAATTAATTTCCACTGTGTACTACACTCAATTCAAGCTTTTAAAGTATAATTTTTATTCCTTTCTAGCATTCTCAACTTAAGAATGTCATTATCTAATCATTCAGGACATACTTTCCTCTATTATTTATATAGTATAATTTTACATTGATTTACATAATTAAAATCATCTTACCTGCACTTTTTTTAAAGCTACTGGTACTCCATCCAAGAGACAGGCTGCTCTATAAACTTCACTAAATTGCCCGCGACCAATTTTCTTTTCTATTCGAAAGTTGGCTAATGTATTATAGCCCATATCCGGTCGTAAAGCCTTCTGTAATTAAAAAAGTCAAAATAAGTTTTCAATCACACAATAGTCACATAATCATTGATTGTCTTCACATAAGTAGGTGATACCGATGGTAAGCTTGCAGACATCTATTCTATTCAACAAATACTATATTGAGCCATTCATGCTAGCCACTGTTCTATATACTGGGGATACAGTGGCAAACTAAACAGATGATAATCCCTACCCTCAAAAAAAAAAATTCTGGCAGGGAAGAAAAATAACAAACAGGGTAAACATGAAAAATACATATACAGTATGTGAGATAGGAAGGTGTAAAAAAAAAAATAAATCAAGGAAGAAGGACATGAAATGTCAGGGGCTGAGTAGGATTTTGAAATTTTAGATAGGAACTCTGTAAAATTATCTTCAGTTCATAGAATATAAACTGGTCCCACTTGATCTAGTACTCCTTTCATATTTGTTTTCTTTTTCAAAGTATCTCTGACTCGAAACAGAACGTGTGTACACACACGTGTACACACACACACACACACATAGTCCAACCTGTCAACTAATGCATGAAAATCTTCTGAACTTCCTGAGAGTTATTTAACTTCCATAAAGAACATTTCCAGTGGCAGGGAATTTACCACCACATTGTTACTTTTTTTTCTTAAGACTATTTTTTTAGAGCAGTGCTGGGTGCACAGAAGACTGAGGAAGCCCTTGCCCCCATATATGCATGGCTTGCCCCATCCCCCACCATAGTGGTACTTTTGTTACAATTCACGAACCTACATTGACACATCATTATCACCCAAAGTTCCTAGTTTACGTTAGGGTTCACCCTTGGTATTGTACGTTCTATGGCTTTGGACAAATGTATAAATGACATGTATTCATCATTATAGTACCATATAGTAAATTTTCAGGGCCCTAAAAATCCTCTCTGCACCCCCTATTCATCCCTCCCTCCCTCACCATTAACCTTGGCAGCCACTGATCTTTTTACAGTCTCTATAGCTTTGCTTTTTCCAGAATGTCATATAGTTGAAGTCATTCAGTCTGTCGCTTTTCTGATTAGCTTCTTTCCCTAGTACATAATTACATTTTTATTTTTTAAAAAAAGATTTTATTAATTTATTTGACAGAGAGAGAGCGAGCATAAGCAGGGGGAGCAGCAGGCAGAGGGAGAGGGAGAAGCAGGCTCCCCGATGAGCAAGGAGCCTGATCCCAGGACCTTGGGATTATGACCTCGGGCCAAAGGCAGACACTTAACTGACTGAGCCACCCAGGAGCCCCCATAATTACATTTTAAAACAATATTTTGCTGTTATTCATGAAAAAAAGTCACTTCTTTTAACTAACACTTTTTAGTACTTACTATGTACTAGCTGCTGGGAAAATAAGAGATGAACCAGAAATGCTTTCTGCTTTGAAAGAGCTTACTCAAATATATGGAAGAGGCTCTTAACTGCTACGAGAGAGAAACAATTACAGGGTATTGGGAAGGCAGCACAATTGTCATCCCTATTTTGAGACAAAACCCAACTCCTTATACATTTTATCCACTGTCCTTGTTCTTTTGTTCATTTGTTTATTCATGGACTCTTCCACTCATTAAGTCAGTCACAGGGCAAACATTAACTGAATACCCACTACAGTCAGCCACTGTCTGTTGCTGAAATGACAACATGTACCCAACAAACACTCTTTCAGGCTTTCATGACACTCATAATCTATTTCAGCATCTCTACCTATATAACTATAACAAAATAGTCTAG
The DNA here is from genome assembly GCF_024610735.1 of Ursus americanus. NCBI lineage: Eukaryota > Metazoa > Chordata > Mammalia > Carnivora > Ursidae > Ursus > Ursus americanus. The sequence goes on from NC_142128.1 coordinate 71,804,325, forward strand.
TTCAGCCATAAAGCGCCCTTATTTCTTCTCTTTTTTGGCTAAAAATGCATAGGCTTTTCAAGGTCCCCGGATTATTTGTAAGGACATGCTTCCAAGCCTTTACTATTCTCTTCACATCCTTCTGGACCTACTCTACTCTCTGAGCCAACTTGAAGTACACACGACATTCTTATGGGGTCTGACTAGTGCACCCTCTAATGAGACTGAACATTAAATACCCATTGATGCAATCAAAGATAGCACTGGTTGGTAAACACACTAAATTAAACTTGAACTCTTAGTCCTTCAAATAAACCTCTGTTAAGCCTGATGACCCCATGACTTATACAGAAGGCTATTTTGACATATGGGCAGTACTTTACATTAACCCCAATGCTTTTAATATTGTTGATTTTACTACATCTATCATGCTAGCAAAACTCTAAAATTCTGCTGAAGTTTCACTGTAATTCAAATACAATGTTTCTCAAAAAGAGAAAAAAAGGAGCAATGATTTCTGTTGCCGTACACTGATTTTCTTTCTTCTGGAAGTCCAAATTATTGTCAAGAAAAACACCATTCTTCCTTTAATACATTCAAAATAAGCACAATACAAGAAATTTCACAAATTCATTTCATAAATATAATACCATAAATAAATGGTATAATGGAATAGTAGCAACTACTATAATAATAG